>NC_091562.1:27640576-27643076 GCF_042767895.1 Penaeus vannamei
TCACCAACATCATCATTATCAACTTCATCATTAATATCATAATTACTCTTACTATTGTTGTTACTCTATCGCCCTTAGTGTTGTATTAGTATTATCATCATTGTTATCCTCATTATCATTATCATAAATATCATTACCATTATCATTTTTGTCATTATTTTCTCAACACCTATCATTTCATCTTTATAATTTTCATCTTTATATCTTTTATCATTATTTCCTCCTTATCATTATCATCACCATCATCATTATAGCTATCATTATTACCGACATCATTATCATTATCATGACATATCATTATCATTACTCTGATTATACAAATATTGTTAGTAATAACCAGACACTTGGAGCCAATTATAGCAAACTTGATAAATATTAACCAATCACATACTTTGTTTTCGCTCATGTCCGAATCCGACGTTTTTTTTATTTATCCTTTTTATTTCTTCTTTTCGTAAAACATACGGATTGGAATACGTATGAGTGAGTATGGAAGCTTCTCCTGACTAGGCGGTAGAATGGCCTGCTATACTGGAACTTCCGTGAATAACTGAAATGTTTTAGGTGTTATTATGAATGTCATTAGAATAATAATAATAATAATAATCATCATCATCATTATCATCATTATAATGATGATAATGATAATAATGAAGATAATAATAATAATGATAATTATAATAAACCACCCTCTCTCTCCCTCTCTCTATCTCTCACTCTCTCTCTTTCTCTCTTTCCCATTCCCTCTTCCCCCCCCCTCTCTCTCTCTCTCTCTCTCTCTCTCTATCTATCTATCTATCTATCTATCTATCTATCTATCTATCTATCTATCTCTCTCTCTCTCTCTATCTATCTATCTATCTATCTATCTATCTCTCTCTCTCTCTCTCTCTCTCTCTCTCTCTCTCTCTCTCTCTCTCTCTCTCTCTATCTATCTATCTATCTATCTATCTATCTCTCTCTCTCTCTCTCTCTCTCTCTCTCTCTCTCTCTCTCACTCCCCAAATCTATCTTCTGGACTAGTTTCTGCCACTCTCGCACTCTCCTCTGCATCAGTCATGGCATACTCTGTCAACCGCCAAACTCAACATCACCATCAGGTATTAGGAACAGTGATTCTGCAACATTGCCTCCTTGTAAACATTGCCGGCCAGCTATTCTTGATAGTTTATTCAATTGCAAAGTATTGATAAAGATGAACGAAACTTTTCACAAGCTGTTTATGTATTTGCGTTGTAATTCAGGCGTCATGTTTCGATTTAAGAGTTGAAAAGATATTTGGACAAGGAAAATACATTAAGTCCGTAGGAAGCTCGTAAACATAATTTTTTTTCTTTTTTTATTTTTTTTTATTTTATTTTCTTTACATGCTAATCAGGAGCAACTCCTTTCGTTTTCTCTTTTCCACTCCTTGCACCTGGTACTTATTCTCATCTACTTTGCTATTTTGGTACATTAAACATCATTTACAAGCCTTTTAACTCAGAGCGAAAATAAAACTTTACATTCAAAAAGCAGGTTTCACAAATACACTAATCAATTTGCTTTGAGAGCGAGTGCACCGTGTGTGGATTTGCCAATTTCTTGAACAATTACCTCCCTGTAGCCTTTCATTTGCAGCGCCCGGAAATAGCGTTGCAACTTGATTGAGAACATTGCAAATATCATGCTTGGATTAACGTTTTTATTCTTTTCTTGGTGTGTTGGTTGGTGATTAAGATGAACAAATATTTTTCCTCCATTTTTGTTCTTTCTTTCTTTCTGTATGAACAACGGAATCGTCTTTCTGGAGGAAGTACAAAACCGTATAGGCTTAACGAAACTTATGAAAAAAGAGGAAAACAAAGAGTCTTCAGTAGATAGAATTAAGTGTAATTTACACCGACCTGCAACCGGGATTTAGGGACATTAAAGTCAGACACAGAGAGAAGGAAAATGTTATATTGTGTGCAGATATTACAAAGTGTCTTCATTTACCCAACGCAATAATTACCGGTCGACTTCAGTACAAACGTGCGCCGTTGCGAGTAAGAAGTGCGTGGCTAAATTATAATCAGAGATAGTTCTGAAGTCGCTTGATGGCAACATATATCACGCGTTGGCAACCATGCTAGGAAGACGAACGAAAAAAGAGAAAAACAATAAAAAAAAAAAAGCAACAATTTTTAAAAAGGAACTGCGATCGTTCTGTTGTTGTAATCACGTGATCTAGATCTCTTAATCACACGATCGAACCCACTGTGTTATCATCCAGGTCTTCGCTAATAAGTATGATGCTACCTAGCGTGTGTGTGTGCGTGTGTGTGTGTGTGCTGTGTGTGTGTGTAAGTTGGGAAGCGTTAAATAGTGTTGGTTTGAAAGGTTGGTGAACGGGGAAGCACCTTCGTGTACACGGCTTAAGAGGAATATCTATATTACATCTTTGTGGACTATCGAACTTAAAATGGATATGTGTATATGTAAACGTACGTGTGTGTGTGTGTGTGTGTGTATATGTGTG
>NC_091562.1:27683076-27685576 GCF_042767895.1 Penaeus vannamei
GAAATGGAAAGGGGGAGGAAAAGGGAAATTAAATGAAAGGGATGAATATTAGGAGTGGGAGGGTACAAAAGAGGAAGAGAGTCCATTTCACAGACCCTGGAAGAAAAAAAAAGAAAACAGAGAGAGAAGGAGAAAGAGAGAAAGAAAGCGAGAGGGAGAGAAAGAGAGAGAGAGAAAGAGAGAGAGAACATAGCTTCGTTGCAAATACTCTTGGATGAACTGTTGTATTTGAGTCAACAAATGTCACATCAATCATCGCATGTGCAGCATCAAATACCACTTCCCTATAATTTCATCAGCAAGTAACACCTCACAATATTTCCAGCATTAAATACCAACTCAAAATATTTCCAGCATTAAATACCAACTCAAAATATTTCCAGCATTAAATACCAACTCAAAATATTTCCAGCATTAAATACCAACTCAAAATATTTCCAGCATTAAATACCAACTCAAAATATTTCCAGCATTAAATACCACCTCACAATATTTCCAGCATTAAATACCACCTCACAATATTTCCAGCATTAAATACCACCTCACATTATTTCCAGCATTAAATACCACCTCACAATATTTCCAGCATTAAATACCACCTCACAATATTTCCAGCATTAAATACCACCTCACATTATTTCCAGCATTAAATACCAACTCAAAATATTTCCAGCATTAAATACCAACTCACCAAATTTTCATCAGCTCACGCTTAATATTTTCCTCATTAAAATCAATTCACTCGTAAAAAAAAACACACATATTTTCCACGAAAAATATCAGTTCAATCATATTTTCAGGAATAGAAAATTACGTTTCACCAATCAACCTTCGATTAGATCATTCCTTTAATCCAATTTTCCTTAACATATATCACCTTTATATATATCTTGTGGCGCATATAATCTCACACATTATATAGAGATATTACACCTGCGTTATATGTTCCTTAAAACGCACAGTAAATCTTATTTTTCTATTTTCACCAACAAAGGCCACCCAACTCCTCTTTTTTCTTTCCTTTAGTTAATGGCATTTTTATACCAAAATACCAGGTCACTCATTATATTTTCACTAGAAATCATTGCCTCACTGTTCAACTTTTATTGAAAAATTGCAATGCACTCGTGATATCTGATTAGGAAGAAAATGTCTCACTTGTGGTATTTTCTTTTGTAAATGTTATCATCCTCCTTAGCCTCTTTCTTCTCTTCTCTTTTTCTTTCTTCTCTTCTTCTCTTCCTCTTTCTTCTCTTCTTCTCTTCTGCTCTTCATCTTTCCTCTCTTCTGCTCTTCATCTTTCCTCTCTTCTGCTCTTCCTCTTTCTCCTCTCCTCTTCCTGGTCCTTCTCTTCTTCTCTTCCTCTTTCTTCTCTTCTGCTCTTCCTCTTTCTCCTCTTCTCTTCCTGGTCCTTCTCTTCTTCTCTTCCTCTTTCTTCTCTTCTGCTCTTCCTCTCTCTTTTCTTCTGCTCTTCCTGTTTCTTCTATTCTTCTCTTCGCCTTTCTTCTCTTCCTCTTTCTTTTCTTCTGCTCTTCCTCTTTCTCTGCTTCTTCTCTTCCTGTTTCTTCTCTTCTGCTCTTCTTCTTTCTTCTCTTTCTCTATCTTTTCTTCTGCTCTTCCTGTTTCTTTTCTTCTGCTCTTCCTCTTTCTCCTCTTCTGCTCTTCCTCTTTCTCCTTTTCTTCTCTTCCTGTCCCTTCTCTTCTTCTCTTCTGCTCTTCCTGTTTCTTCTCTTCCTGTCCCTTCTCTTCTTCTCTTCTGCTCTTCCTGTTTCTTCTCTTCTGCTCTTCCTCTTTCTTTTTTTCTGCTCTTCCTGTTTCTTCTCTTCTGCTCTTCCTCTTTCTTTTCTTCTGCTCTTCCTGTTTCTTCTCTTCTGCTCTTCCTCTTTCTTTTCTTCTCCTCTTCCTCTTTCTTTTTTTCTGTTCTTCCTCTTTCTTCTCTTCTGCTCTTCCTCTTTCTTTTCTTCTGCTCTTCCTCTTTCTTTTTTCTGCTCTTCCTCTTTCTTCTCTTCTGTTCTTCCTCTTTCTTTTCTTCTGCTCTTCCTCTTTCTCCTCTTCTGCTCTTCCTCTTTCTTTTTTTCTGCTCTCCCTCTTTCTTCTCTTCTGCTCTTCCTCTTTTTTTCTCCTCTTCCTCTTTCTTTTCTTCTGCTCTCCCTCTTTCTTCTCTTCTGCTCTTCCTCTTTCTTTTCTTCTGCTCTTCCTCTTTCTTTTCTTCTGCTCTTCCTCTTTCTCCTCTTCTTCTCTTCCTCTTTCTTTTCTTCTGCTCTTCATGGTTCTTCTCTTCTGCTCTTCCTGTTTCTTCTCTTCTTCTCTTTCTCTTTCTAATTTTCTTCCACTTTCTTCCATCTCCTCATCTTTCTTTTCTTCTTTTCTTCTTCTTCCTCTTACTCGTATTCATTATTGTCCTGCTTCTCCTCCTCCTTCTTCTACTACTCTACTTTTTCTTCCCCTTCTTTCTTTTCATTTTTTATTCCCTCTCCGTCTTCTTTTCCTTCCCGCCTGC
>NC_091562.1:27693076-27695576 GCF_042767895.1 Penaeus vannamei
GGAGGGAGGGGAAAGGAACGAGGGGAGGGATAGGGAGGGAAGAGGGATGGGGCAAGGGAGGGAGGGAAATGAGGGGTGGTAATGGAATTGGAATGGAGGAGGAGAATAAGGAAAAGAAAGAGGAGAATAAGGGGCAGTAACGGGATGGGGAGGGAGGGGAAGAGGGGTGGTAAAGGGATGGGGTGGGTATAGGGGAGAGAGTAAGGAGGAAGGAGGAGGAGGAGAGGGGGAAGGGAAGGGGAGAGAGGGGTACACAGAGCAAGGGAGGGTGATAAGGAGAGGAGAAAGAGGTGTCAAGAGGTGCAGAGAGTGGGAGTAAAATGGGGGTTAATGAAGTGGAGGAGGCGAGAAAGAAAAGATAAGAAGAAAGATAAAGAAGTACTTAGATAGGAGGACGGAGAGAGAAAAGGGACACATAGATAGAACAGGGTGAAAGGGGAGCTATCACTCTCTCTGTCTCTGTCTATCTATATATCTATCTGTCTGTCTGTCTATCTATCTATTTGCCTAACTATCTATCTATCTATCTCTCCCTTGTCTGTCTTATTCTCTGCTTCTTTATTCCATTTTCTCATCATTGTCTCATTTTCTGAAATATTTTCTGAATAGAAAATCTAAATATCAAAGTTTTCACCTCAATATAAGTTTCCTCTATGAAAAAAAAGAAAACACTTCGATATAATTTTTTGCGCACATAGAAGAAAGAAAGAAAGAAAGAAAGAAAACAAAGGAAACAAGGAAAAGAAAGAGAAGAGATAACTGGACAGAGAGAGCTAAAATGCACACCATAATGTCAGCAAGCGTTTTGAAGCATCCAGCTGGCTGACATTCCCTTAAGATAAAGTAAAACATAAAAGCAGTTTTCACGGCGATACAAACACGCGTTTCAAGATGAAGTCATTGTGTCACAAGCAATATCGGCAACAGCACATAAGGGAGATTTTCCAGAATGAGGCTGTTGAGTGAGCAACAATATTCCGTTGATTGCAGTGTTACCAGACAACAAGATTACAAGGGTTACACTTCCTCGACAGCGCAGGGAGCCTAAGGGAAAGTCAGGGAAGGGGAGGGGGGATTGGAAGGGGACGGGGTGACTGGCAGAGGAGGGGAGAGGGGAGGGGAGGGGGAGGATTTGAAGGGGATGGGGGAGGGCGGTTGAAATGTGGGTTGTAATCTCCGTAGAGTTTCTAACTA
Source organism: Penaeus vannamei (assembly GCF_042767895.1). NCBI lineage: Eukaryota > Metazoa > Arthropoda > Malacostraca > Decapoda > Penaeidae > Penaeus > Penaeus vannamei. The sequence goes on from NC_091562.1 coordinate 27,694,271, forward strand.
GCGTTTGAGTTTTGTTGATTTTTTTAAAGTTAGTGTAGATGCTTTTCTATACCTTTATATTATATTTCTTGCAGTTCGCACATGATTGAGCAATATAAAACCGGTAAAAAAAATAAATCTTAGGTCAGTACGTTGCCAAATCTGCAATTAATCCAACAAAACAGAACTTCAATCCTAATGCCATTTTTACTCTAATTTCTGCAATCGAAGTTATCCCACACAGAAACTGATCTCGATTTCTGAGACAGGTACACATTTAAAAAAAAACAGACACTCTTATAATGGATTAATAATGGATAAACAAATCCACATCTCGGGGGAAAAATATAACGCCACATCGAGAGAGGAGAGGAACAGATAAGAGAAGGATTTTTGCATAAATTGCTGATAGCGACTTTCGGCGGTCAGTTCATACGGTATTGCTCTCTCTTATATCATGGAGTCTTTGCTGATCGAAATGGAATTTTATTTTTTGTTTATTCTTTATTCTTCTTTATATATGTTTTCTTCTTCTCTTTTCTTTTTAATTCTAATTCTTTCTAACCTCATTCACCTTTGATTTATAAATTTCTCTTTCTTTCAATTTATCTGGTTCTCAGCTCTTTTTCTCTCTTTCTTTCTCTCCCTCACACACACACACACACGCACACACATATATATACATACATACATACATACATATATATATATATATATATATATATATATATATATATATATATATATATATATATATATGTATGTATGTATGTATATGTATATATGTATATGTATAAGCAACAATATATGTATATATACATATATTGTTGCTTGTTGTTGTTGCTATTATTACCATGATAGTTACGACTATTTTTGTTACACATATTAACATGAGAATTATTGCTTTTATTGTGGCTGTTTTTAACAATGTCATCATTATCATGATCCTCATAATTATCATTATTATCCTTCTTGCAATCATTATTGCTTTTATTATTATAATTATTAGTGGGATCCGTGGAAATTCTACAAAACAAAAAATGAATAAATAGATAAAAGAAATAACAGGTATTCTTCCTTCAATTCCTCCCTTTATCTCTACTTTTTCCGCTCTGCCACCTATTGTCACTCCCAAATCTTCCTTAAATTCCTTCCTTCTTTCTCACTTCAAGCCCTTTATTTTCCTTAAATTCCTTTCTTCCTTCCCACTTTAAGATCTTTATCTATCTCCTCCTCGTTCTCCCTTATATTCCCCACTTTCTTCGTTCCCTTATCTCCATTATCATTATTTCTCTATTCTTCATTTTCTTCCTTTGCTCGGGTCACT
>NC_091562.1:27700576-27703076 GCF_042767895.1 Penaeus vannamei
TGGAGAACCCTCCCGCTTCACCCTCCTCTTCCCCACCCCCACCCCCACCACTTCCCCCAACCCCCCCCTCCCTCCCTCCCTCCCCTCCTTCCCCCTTCCATCGTGGAGAACCCTCCCCGCTTCTCACCCTCCTCTTCCCCCACCCCACCACCCCCCACCACTTCCCCCCACCTGTCCCTCCCTCCCTCCCTCCCCTCCTTCCTTCCCCCCACCCCCTCCCTCCCTCCCTCCCTCCTTCCCCCTTCTGTCGTGGAGACGATCGGCCCCAAACATTTATCCTGTCTCCTCGGCATCTCACGTAAGGAATCTGCGGCCGCTCTCCAAACACACAGGAAGACCTCCTCCGGGACTTGTGTTGCGTCCTGTCGGCTCTGGGGGTTTGGAGGCAAGGCGGGGTAAATATTGGACTTTGGGCGGAGACGAGGAATCAATTATATGGACCTTACTTTCCATTCTAAAAAGAAAAGGAAAATGGAAGGGTGGGAGATGGGGAGAAATTGAAGTGAATTGGATGTATAGTTTTCGAGTTTCTTTGGTGGTTGGAGCTTCTCTTTTTGTTGGTTTGGCTCTTTCTTTTTCTTTCTTTCTCTTTCTTTTTCTTTCTTTCTCTCTCTCTATCTCTCCCTCTCTCTCTCTCTCTCTCTCTCTCTCTCTCTCTCTCTCTCTCTCTCTCTCTCTTTCTCTCTCTCTCTCTCTCTCTCTCTCTCTCTCTCTCTCTCTCTCGTTCTCTCTCTCTCTAGTTCTCTCTCTCTCTCTCTAGTTCTCTCTCTCTCTCTAGTTCTCTCTCTCTCTCTTTCTCTCTCTCTCTCTTTCTCTCTCTTTCTCTCTGTCTCTCCTCTCCCTCTTTCTCCAACCCCCTCTCTCTCTCTAGTTCTCTCTCTCTCTCTTTCTCTCTCTCTCTAGTTCTCTCTCTCTCTCTTTCTCTCTCTTTCTCTCTGTCTCTCCTCTCCCTCTTTCTCCAACCCCCTCTCTCTCTACCTATCTATCTAACTATACATCCATCTATCTCTCAAACGCTATCTTACACTTTTTAAAGATGAAATTTCCTCTCTTCTCTCTTCCTGTATTCTCAAACTTACCACTAAGAAGCCAAACTAGTTTTAGGGTGAAAAAAACCCTTGGCAGGTTACCATTTTCAACCCAAGAGTATTACTGTAATAATTTTTTGACATCGTCTCAAGATCGCGTGTCTGTTTTCTTTATTTTCTTTCTTACTTTCTTATTTTCTTTCTTTCTTTCATCTTTTTTTTATGCTAAAGACTACCTTCTTCAACCTTACAAGGCACTGCACGCGCTAAGCAAAATAATATATATATATACTTTTTTTTTGTCAACATACGAACATACTTGTATCAAACTCAAACCTTTTATTTTCTTTATTCGTTCATCTTTCTTTTCATTTTTCTTCTTTTTCTTCCACATTTCTTTTTTCTTTGGGTCGATTGCTATCTATCGCTTCATCATCATCATCATTATTATCATCATCATCATTACTAGAATTGCATCTTCGTCCCTTATTCTTACTGTTAATATTATCATTATTACTTTTATTACTTGTTTTTTCTAATCCATTTTTACTTCTGTTTGCTGTCAAGGAAGCTACTTATTCGGTTATCCGATCTAAGACACGTTTATTTCTACAAAATTATGCCTCTTCCTCTTTCGTTTTTGTTCTTATTCTCTCATTTTCTTTTCCATCTCTTTTCGTTCATTTTTCCTCTTTTTTCTCTATCATTCTTCCCTATTCTTCTTCTTCCTCTTCTTTTCTCTCTAATATCATCCTTATTCCGTTCTCCTTTTTTCTTTTTCTTTTTCGTTCTTCTTCATCATCTTCCGCTCGAGCATCTTTTTCCTTTCATCATTTCTTCTTCTCCTTCCTCTTCCTCTCCTTCTCCCACTTCCTCTTTCCTCTTCATCCTTTCCTTACTCTCCCTTCTCTTCCACTTTTCATTTCCCTAGACCTCTCTTTTCTCTCTTCCTCCTCTTCTTTCTTTTCCCTTCCCTTCCTTCCTGCTTCTTTCTCCTTCTCCCTCACCCCACTCATCTTCATTTTTTTCTTCTCCTTCTCTCCACCTCCTCTTCCTTTTTTTCCTCCCATTCCCTCCTCCTCCTCTTCCCTCTTCCTCTTCCTCCTCCTCCTCGTCCTCAACCACTCCACCGCCACCATCTCTGTTTTTATTTCTTATTCTTCTACTTCTTCTCTTTCTTCTTTCTCCTTCTCCTCCCCCTCTCCCTCTTCCTCCTCCGTCTCCAACTCAAACTATTCTTTTTCTACTTAATCTTTCTCCTTCCCCTCCACCTTTCCTTCTTCCTCCTCCGCTTCCAACTCCAACTCTTCTCCTTCTCCTTCTTTCTCTTCCTCCTCCCCCTCCACCTCTCCCTCTTCCTCTTCCTCCTCCTCCTCCTCCTCCTGCTCCCCAAATTAAACCCAAACCCAAATTATTAATCCATCTCCCAAGGAGGAGTTAGTCAGGAAGTACTGCTCCCGCCAAGTGTCTTG
>NC_091562.1:27708076-27713076 GCF_042767895.1 Penaeus vannamei
GAGTCATTAAGAGGCGGATTGGAGCGAAAGGGAGAGAGAGGAGAGAAAGGGAGAAAGAAGGAGAGGGAGAGAGAGAGAGGAGGAGAGAAAGGGAGAAAGAAGGAGAGGGAGAGAGAGAGAGAGGAGAGAAAGGGAGAAAGAAGGAAAGGGAGAGAGAGAGAGAGAGGAGAGAAAGGGAGAAAGAAGGAGAGGGAGAGAGAGAAGGAGGTAGGAAGGGAAGGAGAAGGAGAGAGAAAATTAGAGTGGAGGGAGAGGATGATAGACAGAGACAGAGACGAAGAGGGAGAGGGGGAGAGAGAGAGAGAGAGCAGACGGATGGATAGACAGACAGATAAAAAAGAGGGAAAGAGAGAGAGAGAAATTGAGGGAGAGAGAGAGAGAGCGAGAGAGAAAGGGGAGAGAGAGAAGGGAGAGAGAAGAGAGAAAGTGAGAGAAAATGAGAGAGAGAGAGAGCAAGCGACAGAACAAAGAGAGAAAGGGAGAATTATAAAAGAGGGACTGAAAGAGAGAGAGAAAAAAATAAGAAAACGCAAGCAATAGAGAACAGAAGATGAAGAGAGGATAGGGAAGAAAGGAATGAGTTAGGAAAAAGAAGGAAAAGCGAGAAAAGGGAAAGCAAGCAAAAATGAGGAAGAAGAAGAATCTGTTGATAGCAAGGATGGAAAAATAGGAAGAAGAGAAAAGAGACAAAAGTGAGAAATTGGTTCTTCAACTTGTTCTTCCAGTGAACAGTAAGCCTTGCAGGTGCGCAGAGTGAACAAATTAATAAGTGAAAAGAGAAAAAAAAGGAGAAAGTGGAAGAGAGAGAGAGAGAGAATGAGAGAATGAGAGAGAATGAGAGGGTAGAAAGAAGGATTGAAAGAAAATGAGGGATGAATAATGAGAGTAAGCAGAGGGAAAAGGGAGAAAGGAAAGATAAATGGAGAATGGGAGACTGAGGAGGAAGAAGGGAGAAAGGAAAGATAAATGGAGAATGGGAGACTGAGGAGGAAGAGGCAGTATGTGTGTGTGTGTGTGTGTGTGTGTGTGTGTGTGTGTGTGTGTGTGTGTGTGCGTGCGTGCGTGCGTGCGTGTATGTATGTGTGTGTGTGTGTGTGTGTGTGTGTGTGTGTGTGTGTGTGTGTGTGTGTGTGTGTGTGTGTGTGTGTGTGTGTGTGTGTGTGTGTGTGTGTGCATGCGTGCGTGCGTGTATGTATTTGTATGTGTGTGTGTGTGTGTGTGTTCCTGATACGTATGACAGTCAGAGAAAGAAATGCCTTTAGTGATCCAAATAACAGAATGAGAGGAGGAGAAAGAAATTACGAGAGAATAAAATAAAATGAATTTAAAGAAGAAGGAAAACGAAAAATGATTTACAAAAGAATCTAAAAAAAAAAAAATACATAAAAATAAACACAAGATTTAGTATCCGATGAGCCGAACGGAGCGAGAGAGAGAAAGCGATAAAAATGAACGAGAGAGCGAGAGGGCGAATAAAAGAGTGATTTTAAACGAGCAAGAGGGAGAGAGCACCTCCTGCGCTCGGGGCTGAGACTCGTTAAGGGCGAGAGGAAGGAGGGGGGGGAGGAAGGAGGGAGGGAGGGAGGGAGGGAGGAGGGAGAAGGAGGAGGGAGGGAGAGGAGGAAGGAGGAGGGAGGGGAGGAGGGAGGGAGGGAGGGAGAGAAAGGAAGAGGAGGGAGGGAGGGAGGGAAGGAGAGGGGAGGAAAGGAGGGAAAGGGAGGAGGGAGGAGGAGGAAGGAGGGAGGGAGGAGAGAGGAAGGAGGGGGGGGGGAGGAAGGGAGGGGAGGAGGAAGGAGGGAGGGAGGGAGGGAGGGAGGGAGGGAGGGAGGGAGGGAGGGAGGGAGGGAGGAGGGAGGGAGGGAGGAGGGAGAGAGGAAGGAGGGGAGGAGGAAGGAGGGAGGGAGGGAGGGAGGGAGAGAGGAAGGGAGGGGGAGGAGGAAGGAGGGAGGGAGGGAGGGAGGAGGAGAGAGGAAGGAGGGGAGGAGGAAGGAGGGAGGGAGGGAGGAGAGAGGGAGGGAGGGAGGGAGGGAGGGAGGGAGGAGGGAGAGAGGGAGGGAGGGGAAGAGAGGGAAGGAAGAAGGGAGAGGAAGAGATGGAAGGAGGGAGGGAGGGAGGGAGGAAGGAAAGAGGGAGGGAGGGAGGAGGAAGGAGGAGAGAGGAGAGGAGGAAGGAGGGAAGAAGGAGGAGAGGGAGGGAGGGAGAGAGAGGGAGGGAGGGAAGGGAGAAGGAAGAGGAAGGAGGAGGAGGGAGGAGGGAGGGAGGGAGGGAGGAGAGAGGGGGAGAAAGGAGGGAGGAAGGAAGGGAGGGAGGGAGGGAGGGAGGGAGGGAGAGGAAGGAGAGGAGAAGGAAGGAAAGAGGAGGGAGGGAGGGAGGAAGAGGGGGAGGGAGGGAGGGAGAGAGGAGGGAGGAGGAGAGGGAGGGAGGGAGAGGGAAAGGAGGAAGAGGAGGAGGAGGAAGGAGGAAGTGGAGGAGGAGGAGGAAGAAGAGGAAGAGGAGGAGGAAGAAAGGAAGGAAGAAGGAAGGAAGAAAGAAAGGAAGAGGAAGAAGGAAGGAAGGAAGGAAGGAAGAAGGAAGGAAGGAAAGGAAGGGAAGAAGAGAGGAAGGAGGAGAGGAGGGAGGGGAGAGAGGAGGAAGGAGGGAGGGAAGAAAGGAGAGGAGAGGAGGAAGGAGGGGGAGGAGGAAGGAGGGAGGGAGGGAGGGAGAGAGGGAGGGAGAGAGGAGAAGAAGGGGGGAGGAGGAAGGAGGGAGAGGAGGGAGGAGAGAAGAGAGAGGAGGGGAGGAAGGAGGAGGAAGAGGGGAGAGAGGAGGGAGAGAGGAAGGAGGAGGAAAGGAGGGAGGGAGGAAAGGAAGGGAGGGAAGGAGGGAGGGAGAGGAGGGAGGGAGGAGGAGGGAGGAGGGAGGAGGGAGGAGAGGGAGGGAGGGAGGAGGAGAGGAAGGAAGGAGGGGGAAAAGGAGGAAGGAGGGAGGGGAGGGAGGGAGGGAGGGAGAGAGACAGGAAGGAGGGGGAGAGGAAGGAGGAGGGAGGGAGGAGAGGGAGGGAGAGAGAAGTAGAGGAAGGAGAGAAGATGGAGTGAGGGAGTGGGAGAGAGAGAGGGAGGGAGGGAGAGGAAGGAGGAGGAGAGAGAGGAGGAGGGAGGAGGAGAAGGAGGAGGAGAGAGGAAGGAGGGGAGGAGGGAGGAATGGAGGGAGGGAGGGAGGGAGGAGGGAGGAGGAGGAGGGAGGGGAGAGAGAGAGAGGAAGGAGGGGGAGGAGGAAGGAGGGAGGGAGGAGGGAGGGAGGGAGGGAGAGGAGAGAAGGGGGAGGAGAAGGAGGGGAGGGAGGGGAGGAGGGAGGAGAGAGGAAGGAGGGGGGAGGAAGGAAGAGGGGGGGGAGGAGAGAGGAGAGGAGGGAGGGAGAGAGGGAAGGAGGGAAGGGAGGAAGGAGGGAGGGAGGGAGGGAGGGAGGAAGGAGGGGGAGGGAGGAGGGAGGAGGGGAGGGAGGGAGGGAGGGAGGGAGGGAGGAAGGAGGGGGAGGAGGAAGGAGGGAGGGAGGGAGGGAGGGAGGGAGAGAGAGGGGAAGGGAGGGAGGAAAGGGAGGGGGAGGAGGAGGGAGGGAGGGAGGGGAGGGAGGGAGAGAGAGAGGGAGGGAGGGAGGAAGGAGGGGAGGGAGAGGGAGGGAGAGAGAGAGGGAGGAAAAGGGAGGAAGGAGGGGGAGGAGGAAGGAGGGAGGGAGGGAGGGAGAGAGGAAGGAAGGGGGAAGAGGAGGAGGAGGGAGGGAGGAAGGAGAGGGAGGGAAGGGGAGGGAGGGAAAGGAGGGAGGGAGGGAGTGGAGGGAGGGAGGGAGGAGGAGGGAGGGAGGAGGGAGGAAGGAGGGAGGGAGGGAGGGAGAGAGGGAGGGAGGGAGAGAGGGAGAGAGGGGGAGAGGGAGGGAGAAAGAGAGAGAGAGATAGTTGCTGATTTTGTTGTAGTATAATCATTACCATTACTATTATATTATAAACATTATTGTCATCATTATTACTATCATTGATCTTATTGTCGTTATCATAGCTCTGATCATTATCATTTCTATTTTCTTTATCAATAATATTGCTATTGTATCTATTATCGTCGTTATGAATGGCATTGTTATTATTGGCATTATTATCATCATTGTTATTATCATTAGTAGCAGTGGTATCGTTATCATCATGAATATATCAATTCATATTTTCATTATGATCATTGTTATTATCATCATGTTTATATCAATTATTGTCTTCATTATGATCACTGTTTTTATCATGTTTATATCAATCATTATTTTAATTATCACCATTGTTGTTGTTATTATTATCAATGTTATCATCTATTTTTTTATTCCTTTTCTTTTCCATATATTCATTTTTTTTTCTCATTATTATCATTATTATTATTATTATTATTATTATTATTATTATCATCAATATTGTTATTATTATTACTACTATCATCATCATCATCATTATTATCATTATTATTATTATTATTATTATTATTATTATTATTATTATTATTATTATTATTATTATTATTATCATCATTGTTACTATCATTATTATCATTATTATCATTATTATTATGATTATCATTATTATCATTATTATTATGATTATCATTATTATCATTATTATCATCATTGTTATTATTATCATTATTATTGTTATTAGTAGTAGTATTACTCTGATTAGTATGATTAATTATCAATATTATTATCATTATTTTCCTTATTATTATCATTATCATCATTATTAACACATTATTTTTATCATTATTGTTATCATTATTATTATCATCATTGTTATTGGTAGTAGTGGTATTTTTATTACTATCATCCTCATTATTATCCTTATCATTATCATCATGATTATTACGATTATCATCATTATAATAGTATCATTATGATCATCTGCATCATAATTCTACTCGTGTTTAGTCCATCTGTCTGTACGTTATGATTACATTCAACACCTTAAATCATGTATCATTTGCCAGCAGATATTA
>NC_091562.1:27725576-27728076 GCF_042767895.1 Penaeus vannamei
GGGGAGGGGCGGGGAGGAAGGGGAGGGAGGTGGAAGAAGAGGGAGTCGAAGGGGTTGGAAATGTGGGGGGTGGGGGAGAGTAGGGAGGAAAGGAGGGGTGGAGAGAAGAAAGGAGGTGGAGGGAAGAGAGAATGAAAGAGAGGGGAATGGTGAGAAAGATAAGGGATTGGAGAATGAGAAAGGGAGGAGGGAGGAAGAAAGGAGAATGGAGGAGGAGGGAAGGGAAGGAAGAAGAAATAAGGAGGGAAGGGGGAAGAGAGAAGAAAGGGAGAAGAGGAAGAAGAAAGAGGAGAGGGGAGGAAGGGGGGAAGAAGAAAGGAGGTGAGGGAAGGAGAAAGGGAGGAGAGAAAAAGGGAAGAAGGGAGGAGAGAAAGGAGAGGAGGGGGAAGGGAAGAAAAAGGATAGTAGGAACGAGAAGCGAAAAGGAGGGGAAGAAAGGAGGTGGGAGGAAGGGAAGAGAAAAAGGGAGGAGGAAGGAAGGGAGGAAAGGGAGGGAAGAAGAAAAAGGATGTAGGAACGAGAAGCGAAAAAGGGAGAAGAAAGGAGGTGGAAGGAAGAGGAGAGAAGAAGAAAAGGGATGTAGGAACGAGAAGCGAAAAAGGGAGAAGAAAGGAGGCGGAGGGAAGAGAAGAAGGAGAGGAGAAGGGTCGAGGGAATGCACCAACGCCTGGGACCTGTCTGCGCTTTCCATCCCTTCTTTAAGACACGGCGGAGAGGAGCGCCGTCGCCAGGGGAGGGGGAGGGAAGGGCACGAAGCTGGGGTTGGAGGAGGGAGGGGGTGTAGGAAGGGGAAGATGGACCTTAAAGGGGAGAGGTAGAGGGAAAAGAAGGGAGAAGAGGAGGGAAGGGAAGGGAGAAGAAGGGAGGAAGGGAAGGGGAAGAGGGGAGGGAAGGGAAGGGGGAAGAGGGAGGGAAGGGAAATGGGGAGAGGAGGGAAGGGGAAGGAAGGGAGGGAAGGGAAAGGCGAGATGGACCGGAAAGGGGAGAGGGAGGAGAGGGAGGGGGAAGGGAAGGGGGAGATGGACCGGAAAGGGGAGAAGAGGGAGGGAAGGGAGAGGAAGGGAAAGGGGAGAGATGGACCGGAAGGGAGAGGGAGGGAAGGAGGGAGAGGGATGGGGAGGATACGGGAAGATGCAACAGAAAGGTGAGGTGAAGGGGAGAGAAGGGTCATGTAATTGAAAGAAAGGAAGAACGGAAGGATATGATGTGAGGAAGGGAGGAGGTGAGGAGGAGAAGGCGTAGAGTGAGGGGAGTTGGGAGGGGAGGAGTGAGGAAGCAGTAAGGGGGATGGGGGAAGGAAAGAAGGTAAATGAGATAAAAATGAGGATGGGGTGAAGAGGGAGGCGGGAAAGGGGGGAGAGGCGAGAAGAGGTAGGAGAGGGACGAAAACAAAAGAGAAATGAGGGGGGAAGGCGCGGTATGAGATAAGGGGGGTTATGTATATTGGCATTCAATTCCAAAGAGGATGGTAAATAAAGTATGAAGGGAGCTGTATACAAAGACAAAATGTAGGGAAGAGTGAGAGAGAGAGAGGGGGGGGCCCCGGGCGGAAGGAGGGAGAGAGAGACAGAGAGAGCAGAGAGAAGACAGAGAGAGAGAGAGAGAGAGAGAGAGAGAGAGAGAGAGAGAGAAAGAGAGAGAGAGAAAGAAAGAAAGAGGGTATTAGCAAAAGAGAAAGAGAACGGAAGAAAATAGAAAATTAAGTAGAAGGACGTAAGAAGGAAAATATTTTCAAAAATGAAACACAAAAACAGAAAACAAAGAGAGAAAAAAAATACATCAACCCCACAATAACAAACAAATTAATAATAAAAATAACGAATCAGAATATAAATCAAATCAAAGAAAAAAAATCAAGAAAATAAAGACAAATAAAGACACCCAAGAACAAACTGAACAAAAACAAGAAAACCGAAAAAAGAAAAACGAATAAGAAAGAAAAGAATGAGGAAGACAAGAGCGCGAAGACAGGAGCCCAGAGCCACACCAACATTCCAATGAGCAGAGAAACGCAAGCATGATGTGGAGATCAGCTGAGGCTCGCGTTCGTCCCCTTGAGGTTTTTCTTTATGTATGTTAATCTGACTTTTTTTTCTTTCGTTTTTTTTTTTTTGTACTTTTTTCTTTCGTTTTCGTTTTTTTTTTATTCTTTGTTTTTCTTTTTTCTCTCTCTCTCTTTCTTTTTTTTTTTTTTTTTTTCTTTCGTTTCGTTGTTTGTTGTTGTTCGTTCGTTTTCGTGTTTTTCTGCTTTTCTTTCTTTTTGCTTTTCGTTTTTTTTTCTCTCTCTCTTTCTTTTTTTTTTTTTTACTATTTCTTTCGTTTCTTTGTTGTTGTTGTTGTTCGTTTTCGTTTTTTCACCTTTTTCTTTTTTTTTGCTTTTCGTTTTTTCTTTTTTTTCTTTTCTTTCGCTTTCGTTTTTTCTTTATTTTTTTGTCCCATTTTTTAACACATTTTCTTTGTTATTTCTCTCTTTCGTTTTCTTTTTTGTTTTTGTTTTGTT
>NC_091562.1:27788076-27793076 GCF_042767895.1 Penaeus vannamei
CTTTCATGTAACCGATTCGTCGTGGCTAATTACTGCATGGCAATGATTACTACTATTTTCTTAATAACCTTTTGTCAATAGTTTAATAAAAGAAATATACATATATAAAACATTAACATCTTACTTTTTTTCAAACTTGCTGACTGGCGAGAAATGTTTTCTTTTTTTCTCTCTTAAACTATTTGTTCGAGAAAGTTCTCATAAAAAACATGGAAATTCTTGACAGAAAATCTACGTACTTGTTTTCACTCTATGCTATCTCGGAATTTCCATCACATACAGTATAAATACCTATATAGTTTCGATTATAAATACATAGAATATATATAGAAAAGGGGAAGGACATTATTCATCACAGTTCATTATTGCATTACATTATATGATCAACCCTCACACCGACATCACAAAAATGTTCACCACGACGGAGCTAGTATTGTGTGTGATGATTGCTAGTTCACTATCAATACGGTGCTGACTGCAAGGTAATCACATCATGCGGCGTTTCGTTGCGGATTGCGTGCTGTTTAACGCCCTAACGATATCAATTGCACGTTGTTGTAGTTGTTTTAGTTGTTTTTTTAATCATCACAACACTGCATGGAAGTGATGACCGCACCATCACTAACATTACGAAAGACTGTCGTCATCACATCACTGTAAGCGACGACGACTCAGCCTCAGACGACTCCCTCCTGCGACACCACACTCGCCGCACGCGCGCAGCGAAGGACACTATCACTAGCCCAGACACGGTCCGCCCGTCCTCCTCGCCCTTAGGACACGAGCGGCGGGTGCTGGTCGCTCCAGTGCCTGTGCGAGTCGGACTCGAGCAGCAGCAGCGTCACGGTGTCGCTCTCGGCCATGGGCGCCAGGTACGAGAGCGACTCGAGGCCGTCCTGCGCGCCCGAGGAGCCGCACAGTAGGGACACGAGGTCGGCCTCCGAGTGCGCGCACGCGTCGTCGCTCCCGGGGGCCTTGGAGGCGCTGCTGCTCCTCTCGGGGTCGTCGTGTGGCCGAGACGCGTCCTGCAGGATGCTGGAGAGGACCCACGAGCACGTGTCCTGCGGGGCGTTGCCGTCCAGGATGTCCTGCAGGGACCGGATGTAGGCGGAGGCGAGTCTCAGCGTGGCGATCTTGGTCATGTCGGAGGCGGCGCGGCGACTGCACACCCACGAGGGGAGGACGCCGCGGAGGCTCTCGAAGGCGGTGTTGATCTGCCGCATGCGGTATCGCTCTCTGGCGTTGGCGGTCTTCCTACGGTACCTGGACAGCGGCGGAGGACGCGGTTTGCTCCTTATTGCGTCCTGGAAGCTCCAGTCGCCGCCGTCGCAGAGGCGCCGCGCGTGCAGCGAGCGAGGGCGCAGCTGGTACTTGCCTCCCGAGGCTTCGATCGCCTGGCTCTTGCTGCCGTCGTCGCTGCTGCCGCTGCTGCTGTTGCTGTCGTCATTGTTATTGTCGTCGACGCTGTTCCCCAGCGACGCCGCGCGGTCCTGCTCGACCACCTGCTCCTCCGACTTGGCCATGGTTGCTGCTTCAGAGTGTGTCCGCTCGACGCGAGAGATTGGATCGCTGCCTGGCTCGTGTTCACATCACTCGACGCGCTCGCTCGGCGGCCGTCGCGTTTCAGAGCTCAAGGACTGCCATGTGACGTCTTCCCATGATTAGGCGAGCCTGAACATCTGTCGGGCGAGAGAAAGATCAAACGAATAAGTGCAAGAGTAATCCTTAACCGCCTTTTTAATAGGCCATATTCGATATTCACAAATTCTTAAAAAGACAAATTCTACCATACCCCAAAAAACGAGAAATTCATATTTTACTTGTATCGCAACAAACGAAAAAGAATGAACGCATTCACTGTCTCTCAGTCTCACTTCCTCTCCGTTCAACAGAGTCCCACGTTTACTCGAACAGTCTCTCCCCCGCCTTACCCGGTGTCGAGCGAGAGAGGCCAAAGAGCCCAGAATTCCACGTGCGTTCGTCACGAGGGTCTCCAGCCCACTGAACCTTCTCGTCCCCGTCTCCCGAACTCCCTCAGCTGATTGCCCGCTAACCCCGCCCAGCGTACACCTAATATGGGATAATATTTGTCAATATTACGGGATATTCGATCACTTGCGCCTTCCATGCTTACGCGGGGAGGATAATTCAGTGAACGAGCTATTAGATGACCGAGGTATCCGCTCGTTTAGGACTCGTTTTAGACTCGTTAATCACCTATTTGGTCACAGCTTTGACCTGGAAACAAGAGGTCACGCCGGCCCCCACTCAGAGCGGATGAAAGCTCGACTGAGGTATTGCTCAAGCTCTAGGGTTTTCTTTGAACCTTTTTTCTGATGACTGAGACTCAGGTGTTCGTACGAAATATGATTTTTTTAAAGCTTCGTTTTATTATTTTCGTCTTTCATTTTGCTGCTTATTTCGTTTATCGTTTTCTTGATAACGAAAGAAGTTACTTTTCAGAACAAGGTGTATCAAGGATTCTTTTTATATTGTATCTGATAGGGAGAGAATGTGTAATCGTAAAATACAATTGGTTCGCACAACATTTCGGCGAAAAAAGAAAATCACTGCCTGCTTCAAAATACGATTTTTTAATTCCCTTTTGTGGGACCTTTTTGAAATAAATCATGTTTATTGTGTAGATAGCCAGCCGCCCGTTCATGCGACTCGTAAAAGGTTACTGATTATTCTCCTCGAAACTAAGCGATAATTCTTTTTTAAAAGTTACGCATTTATTAATTAATTCTCTGACATTGGCCGTTCACAACTCCCTAAAAGGTCAATAAAAGTACTGGAAACTCCTAAAAAAGGCCATTAACCATATGCAGAAAACTCTTTAAAAGGGTCATAAAGCATTAGCTCACGGCTCTTAAAAAGTATCTTCACAGTTCGTAAAACAGTAATGAAAACTATTTATATAAAAGTCGTAAAAAAGAAAATATATATATATATATCTTTATATACAAAAAATACTTAATATCCACAACATGATGTAAAAAAATGAAAATAACACAGTATAGGATTAGGCAGTAAAAAAAGAGAAACCTGCCTTTACATAGACCTCAACAACCCCCATAAGACATAAAAAAAATAAGAATGAAATAGTACAGGACTAGGCAGGCCTGGCGCTCAACAATAGACCCAAAATCTATCGCCAATTACGAATCTATTTTATGTTTCGCCGATTCCTCCATCCCGCCAGAGAATCTAGCGCTCCTCCGAATCCCTTGCTTGATCCGCGTCTTCGGTCAACTTCATTCGTTTTTTTTTTTTTTTTCTTTTTTTTTTTTTACACGTTGATAATTGAAGAGTACCAGTGTATGTTCCTACGTTTCTCCTTCTTCTTCTTCTTCTCTTCATGTTCTTTTTTAACTTTTCTTTTTTCAGGTTCCTTCTTTTCCTTCTTCTTATTATTCTTTTCCTTATTTTCATTATTGTTATTATTATTATCATTGTTAGTAGTAGTAGTAGTAGTACTATTATTTCTCTTCTTTTCTGTTTTCTTCTCCTTCTTTTGCTTCGGCGAGAGGAAGGAACAAGAGAAATTGCAAAGAATTCAAGAAAGTTGGCATTGGCTTGCGAGTGAGTTTTCGTTCCTTTTTTGCCTGCCTGTTTCTTCGTCTCTCTCTACGGTTGTATTTTTTTGTATAATAGAGAGAGATAGATATGTAAATAGACAGACAGGGACGTAGGTAGATTGGTAGATAGATTGATAGATAAGTAGGTAGATGTACAGACACGCAGACAGATAGGTAGATTTATAGATAGATGGATAGATGGGCAGATAGACATATATAGAGCTAAATAGATAACAGATAGGTAGATTTATAGATATACATAGATATATAACTAAATAGATAGATAGATATTGAGACTGACAACAAACATACACATAGACGTAAGTATCCATATATGTATATGTACATTCGTCTGCATATCCATATACATAAGGTATACGCAGTTATATAATTCATTTATACATATCGATGCAAGTATATATATTGCGTGTGCGTGTCTGTACGTGTGCGCATGTGCAAGAGTTCAGCATTAATGCATCTGCATGTGGATTTATGAACAGCCAAATGAACAAGTTAATTCGTCCTCACTTTCTCACGGAGAGGATCCCCGTGTATGCAAATGAACATTGGTAATCGCACGTGTTCTTTTGTGTGCATGTGTGCGTGACTGTATGAGTAAATAAATGTGTCTGTTTGCATGTACTAACGATTTACATGTGCCTGTATTATTTTTTTCTGTAATTGGCAAGCTTGTAAGTAATTTCATGCCATTAAAGCATTATGGATTTTTTTCTTCTTCTTCTTCTTTTTACAGTTATTCGTTGTGATTCATGTTCCTCCCGGGGCTTTCACTTTCACTCGCTTGCACTCATGTTCAAGCACCATCAGGATGTCAGGCAAGGGAATCTTGTTTATTCTCCGACTCATTTTTCTTCATTTTTGGTCATGTATCTATCGCTTGGCACATTAATTTATATTTGTGCGTGTCTATATGAACAGCTGTTTTTCGATAGCGTAAGTTTAGATGTGTTTTTGTGTTATTCCGTTTGGGTCTTTCTCTATCTCTGTCTGTCTGCTGTCCGTCTTTCTCTCTCTCTCTCTCTCTCTGTCTGCTGTTTGTCATTTTTTCTCTATCTTTTTCATTCTCTGTCTCCCTCTGTATGTCTGTCTTTCTCTCTCTCTCTCTCTCTCTCTCTCTCTCTCTCTCTCTCTCTCTCTCTCTCTCTCTCTCTCTCTCTCTCTCTCTCTCTCTCTCTCTCTCTCTCTCTCTCTCTCTCTCTCGCTCGCTCAAGCTCGCTCACGCTCTCTCTCTCTCTCCTCTCTCTCTCTCTCTCTCGCTCGCTCTCTCTCTCTCTCTCTCTCTCTCTCTCTCTCTCTCTCTCTCTCTCTCTCTCTCTCTCTCTCTCTCTCTCTCTCTCTCTCTCTCTCTCTCTCCTTCTCTCTCTCCCCCTTCTCTCTCTCTCTCTCTCTCTCTCTCTC
>NC_091562.1:27838952-27841452 GCF_042767895.1 Penaeus vannamei
AATCACACGCCCACAAACAAACAAACAAACACGCGCGCAGTAACACACACAACCGCATAAACAAATAAACCCGAATCCAATCAGACAAACGCGCGCGCGCAATCACAAACACAAACAAACACTCATCAGAAACGGCCCAGAAGTTGCAGCTCCTCCCCCCCCCCTCCCCCTCTTCCTCCGCGGACCGAAACGTCGAACTAAAACATCTATGATAGCCAGCCATTACGAGAACATATGCCTGCACTAATTTTGTTTGTTGCAAGGTTCCTGCGAGCGGCGGCTTTTCATGTCTCGCAAAATATGCAAGTCGCAACGTGGCATTAAGCCCAGTTCCTGTTGCGAGAGCGAAGAAAAATGAATCGTAATTTTTTTGGTTTATTTTCATTTTTGAGAGGATTTACGGCCCGTATTTTAACTGAAGAGGAATCGACAGGAGAGACAAATGAATTAATACGAAGAACAAAGAACAGAAGAGCATTGGATCCCGCTTCCACATCGCTACTCTCCTATTACCGATTATCCATCATCGATAAAGCGGAATTTATCGTTCGTCATTTGTCTTCCGAACACCACCGCTGCGATATGCCTTACATAACTTATACACGGAATCTGAGGCGCTGAGTGTGAACTTTTCTTCGTGTGAGCTTGGTCTTGCTATTTTTTGTTTCGTCTTTTTCTCTGAGTGTTTATTTTAAACGTATTCTAATTACCTCTCTCTCACTTCGTCCTTTTTCCTATTCAGTTCTCCTCTTTGCATCGAATATCGAATATCTTATTATCATTTCTCCTAAGGAAGTACCTGATTTTTTTTTTTTCTTCTTTCTTTTTTACTTTTCTCAGCTTCAAGGCATTCCTTCCCCAAGACGCGTCTGCGAGCGCTTCCCTCTGCTCTCGGCCAAGAAATAACCAATAAACAGGGTCCAGTTGTATAAATTCGTCACTGTCGCTTTGTGTTAATTGTCCATGACGTAGAAAAGCACTGAGAGAGAGAGAGAGTACGCCTTTAATGCTTTGTTAATTAGCCTAATAATCGTGTATTGAAAAGAGTTTTTTTTTCTTCTTTTCTTCCTTTTTTTTCTCTCTTTTCTTTTTTTCTTTTTTTTTTCTTTTTTTTTAATTAAGGAAGTATCCAAAATCAAGATATGATTTTCAATTAAAGGAACTCTCGTTTTTACAAGAATTTCTTTCATGTGACCATCTTCAAGCCAAAGCTATTGTTGATCACTCGCGATGTATCTATGCATGTGCTACATCTAAAAACATGATCCTTCAGACGCGCACACACACACACACACACACACGCACACACACACACACACACACACACACACACACACACAGAATCACAAGCAGAGTTTCCGCCACCTCTGAGATACAACATAAGTCTTTTATATCATGGTTCAAAAAAAAAGAATGAATGAGAATGAATATCTCCACAATAAAACCTTTTTATGTGTTCGGTATATCTTCCTCTGAAATACATATAGATAGATAAAGATATTCATTTTCTGTCATATCTTTTTTTACCTGTTCCTCATGCTTCGAGTATACCTCATAAGTTAACATTTTCTTGTCTCCTTAGGGATATACAAAGTGAGAAGAAGAAGAAAAGGAGGAGGAGAAGAAGTAGAAGACGAAAGAAAAAAGAAGAAGAATTGGTAGAAAAAGAAGAAAGAGGAAGAACAAGAAGTAAACAAAGTGAAGAGAAGAAAAGGAGGAGAAGGGGAAGCAGAAGATGAAAGAAAAAAGAAGAAGAAAAGAGGAATTAGTAAAAAAAAAAAAAAAGAAGAAGAAAGAGGAAGAACAAGAAGTAAACAATGTGAGAAGAAGAAGAATAGGAGGAGGAGAAGCAGAAGACGAAAGAAAAAAGAAGAAAAGAGGAATTAGTAGAAAAAGAAGAAAGAGGAAGAACAAGAAGTATACAAAGTGAGAAGAAGAAGAAAGGAGGAGGAGGAGAAGCAAAAGACGAAAGAAAAGAGGAATTAGTAGAAAAAGAAGAAAGAGGAAGAAGAAGAAGTAGAAGAATGTAAATAAAAAGAAGAAAAAAAAAAGAAATTGTCAAGATCATACGAGAGATAAACACGTCTTTTGTTTTCTTTTCTGCGTGACAGTAAGTACTGTCATTCAAGTGTCATTTCTTACAAGACATCTCAGCAGAACCTATGTAAAAGACCAATTTGTGTGTGTGTTTGTAAGCGTTTGCACATGCGTGTGTTAGTGTTTTTGTTTGCATGTCTATGCGTTTGTATTCATGTTCCTTCGTGTAAGTGTGTTTGTGCATGTGGGTGTGGATGTTTGTATGCATGTATGTGTGTGTGTGTGTGTGCTCGTGTGCATGTGTGTTTGCGAAAATTGATTAGATGAGATGGCATGTATCATGTAACCTTCGATATCCTAGGAATAGAAAACCGGATATATTTTATTTTCTTCACTTATTTTCCTTCTCGGAGAGTCATTTGTTAACGAAATCCGCAGAATGGAATGTAAGAAAAAAAGAGAG
>NC_091562.1:27861452-27863952 GCF_042767895.1 Penaeus vannamei
TAATTTTCAATAAGGCACGGCCAAGAAATTTTCCTTTTTTTCTTTTTTTTTCTTTCTTCTTCTTCTTCTTCTTCTTCTTTTGCCTCCTGCTTCTTTTTTTTTTTCTTTCTTTCTTGCTTCTTTCTCCTCTGCCTCCTGCTTCTTTTTCTTTTTGTTATTGTTGATTTTTTTTACCTTATTTGCTTTTTTTCATGTTTCTTTACCTTTCGATTTCCTTTTCCTACCATCTTCATTAATCTCTTTTTTCCAATTCTTATTTCTTCACTTGCTTTTTCTTCCCTAGTCATCACTATTATCAATTTATTTTTCTCCTCTTCACCTCCTCCACCTTCTTCTCTTCCCTCTCCACCTCCTCCTTCCTTCTCTACCTCTTTTTTCCACCTCCTCCTTTCCTCTTCCTTCTCCTTTTCCTCCTGCCTTCACCACCTTCTGCCGTCCCCCCTCCTTTTCCACTTCCTCCTCTTCCTCGTCCCTCTCCCCCCTATCCAGTTCCTCCTGCCGTCTGCCGTCTCTGCCTCCTTCGTTCCACCTCCTCCTCTCCTCTTCCTCTTCCTCTCCACCTCTTCCTCGTCCCTCTCCTCCTTCTCCACTTCCTCCTTTTCCTCGTCCCTCTCCTCCTCCACCTCCCCCTCTTCTTCGTTCCTCTTCTCCCTCTCCACCTCCTTCTCTTCCTCGGCCCTCTCCTCCTTCTCCACGCTTCCTCTTTTGCCACCTCCTCCTTCTCCATCTCCTCCTCTTCCTCTTTCCTCTCCTTTCTCTCTAGCTCTCACTTCCTCCCCTCTTCCTTTTCCCTCGTCCCTCTCCTCCTTCTCCACCTTACTCCTCTTTTACCACCCTCCTCCCTTCTCCTTCTCCTCCTCTCTACCTCTTTCCTCTCCTTTACCACCTCCTCATTCTCCACCTCTTCCTCTTCATCGTCCATCTCCTCCTTCTCCACCTCCTCCTCTTCCTCGTGCCTTTCCTACTTCTCTACCTCCTCTTTTACCACCTCCTCCTTCTCCTTCTCCTCCTCTTCCTCTTTCCTCCCCTCCCTCTCTACCCCCTCCCTCTCCACCTCCTCCTCTTCCTCATTCCTCTTCCTCTTTCCTCTCCTCCCTCCTTACCTCCTCCTTCTCCACCTCCTCCTCTTCCTCGTCCTTCTCCTCCCTCTCCACCTCCTCCTCTTCCTCGTCCCTCCCTCCTCTTTCCACCATTTTCTTTAAAGTGTGCTCATGAGTGCATGATCAAGCACATGGGATGACGTGTTTAAAGCTTGGTGATGATGTTTTCAAACAATAATAGAGGCTCCGCTTGTCATAATTCGGAAAAGATAATATGGATTCAGTAATGTGCGCGGGAGAGTGTGATCGGTAAACATTAATCTTTAGTTTGTTTTGTTCTCTATTTCTGCTTTTCTTTTTTATTTATTATAATTATTATTATTATTAACTTTATTGTTTTTCTTTTTCGTTTTTTTTATTTATTATTTTCTGATCTTCTTCTTCGTGTCTTCCGATTTTCTGATTTTCTTCTGATTTTCTTCTTCGTTTATTTTCTTAATTTTCTTGTTTGTTTACATCTTATTTTCTAATTTCTTCTCCGTGTCTTCCGATTTCCTGTTTTTCTACTTCGCATCTTCTGATTTTCCGACTTTCTTCAGATTTTCCGATTATTTTTTCTTTCTTTCTTTCTTTTCCTTTCCTTCCCCTTTTTGCATCTGAATTCATATTCTCATTATATAAGCGATCAGCAAATATAATTTAATTGATATTTATCGTATATCAATGATAATACCATAGGCACTCGTTTACCATTAAAGACTTTTATGTAAAACTTCGTTAATCATTTATCCTTAGTTTTCAATAAATTAAATTATACATCCTTACAAACAATCACATGTTATTTTACCGTTCATATATAATTATAAATTATACCCTTATTACAATCAAGCATCATGAATCATTATGAATTACTGTATATATAATGAAATATCGTGTATGAAAAAATAATTCTCATAATTACAAAATTGTAAATAATTGCATATAAAAAAAATAAAGAAATATCAACCGCCCATTTAATTAAGAATCACACATATATAGATAATCATGCATCATCACTCATTATCATCGTTAATTGCACATCATCAGAATCAATAGCTAATCAACACATCCTCCTAATCATCCCTCATGCAACATGAATAATTGCATACCATCATCGCAATCAATATCTAATCAACACAAATTCAACCCAATCACCTCTTATCAATTGACATCATCTCGTGACCTTTTCCGCCTCCGTCTTAAGAGGTCATTGACCCCTTTGACCTTCGAATACTCCTTGGCCGAACCGAAGATGTCTTCAAAGAAGGGAAAAGATGAAGGAAATTTTAGGAATAAAATTAGAATTAGAAGTGGTGATAACGAGGGAAATGTGAATGAAGGATAGAATAGGGGCAATTAGATTGATGAATTAATAGGTTATTAAATATAATGTTTGTTTGTTTTTCTTTTTCTTTTTTTAG
>NC_091562.1:27871452-27876452 GCF_042767895.1 Penaeus vannamei
GATAGAGAGAAAGACAGAGGCAGACAGGTATAAAAAGAGAGAGAAAGAGGAGAGGCAGAGGCAGGCAGACATAGAGATAGATAGAGAGAGAGAGAGGCAGACAAGCAGATAAAGAGAGAGACAGACAGATAGATAGATATAGAGAGAGAGAAGCAGATAGACATATAGAGAGGGAAAGGAGAGATAGAGGCTGGCAGACAGATAGATAGAGAATGAGATAGATAGAGAGAGAGACAGACAGACAGACAGATAGAGAGAGGGAGGAGGCAGACAGACAGATAGAGAGAGGGGGCGGCGCAGACAGACAGATAGAGAGGGAGAGGAGAGACAGAGACAGACAGACAGAAGAAGAGAGGAGAGGGGGATAATATCCACCTCCCACCATTCCATTTTTATTTAATTTACTTTCTTCTTCTTCTCCTTTTTTTCTTTTTTTTTCTCTTTTTTTTTTTGGGGGGGGGGGGTTAGGGGGCAAGGCTTATCATAAGAGTTCAGACGATGGTAGCGAATGAAGGAGGTGGAGATGAGTTAATAGGGAGGGATTGAGGGAAGAGGAGGAGGAGGAGGGAGAAGAGGGAGGATGGGAGGGGAGAGTTTATGAGGAGAGAATGAGGGAGAGGAGAGGGAGAATGGGGGATTGGAGGCAAAGGGGAGAGGACGGAAAGAGGTGAATGGGGAATAGGAGACGGGGAAGGCAAATGAGAAGGGACGAGGGGGAATAAAGAAGGAGGAAAGGGAAGGGAAGAGGGAGGAAGGTAGTCAAGAAGCAGAGAGGAGAGAGAAGTTGGGAGGAGAGAGGAGAGAGAAAAGAAGAAATGAGGGGAAGCAAGGAGGAGAGATAAGAGGCGGAGAAGAAGAAGGAGAGAGGGAGATAGAGGACAGGCAGCGGAAGACAAAAAAAGATGAGGAGACGAAGAGATGGGAGAGGGAGGAAGAAGACGTGGAAAGAGAAATAAGGAGGAAGCAAACAAACGACCAAAAAGAAGAAGGCAAAGAGCAGAAGAAAAGAGAAAAAGAGGAAAAGTACGAAGAAGGAAGAAGAAAGAGAGGGAGGGATCGAAGAGAAGATGGAAGAGGAGGGAAGGGGGGGGTGGAGGAGGAGGAGGGAAGGGGGTGGTGAGAGGAGGAGGGAAGGGGGGGTGGAGGAGGAGGGAAGGGGAGGGTGGAGGAGGAGGGAAGGGGGGTGGAGGAGGAGGAAGGAGGGGGGATGTGGTGTCGTGCTCCTCGTGTTTTTGTGAAGTCGTCTGGCCGAGAGCGTTGGGTCGTTATTGCCTCACTTTCCTTCGGTGGAATTTGATGATGAATTTGATAGTGAGAGAGAGATAGAGAGAGAGAGAGAGAGAGAGAGAGAGAGAGAGAGAGAGAGAGAGAGAGAGAGAGAGAGAGAGAGAGAGAGAGAGAGAGAGAGAGAGAGAGAGAGAGAGAGAGAGAGAGAGAGAGAGAGAGAGAAGAGAGAGAGAGAGAGAGAGAGAGAGAGAGAGAGAGAGAGAGAGAGAGAGAGAGAGAGAGAGAGAGAGAGAGAGAAGATGATGATGAGAAAATATAAGGAAATATTTGATAATGATGACAATGAGGAGAAGGAGGAGAAGGATAAAGAAGGTAATGGTAAGAAAGAAGATGAAGAAATAGAAGGAAAGGGGAGAAAATGATGGAAAGACAAGGAAGAAGAAGAAAATGAGGAGGAAATGATGATGAAGAGAATGAGGAAAATGAGGGAAAAGGAAGAGGAGAGAAGAACTTGAACAAGGATAAGAAGATGATGTTAATGGTGAAGATGGTGACAGCGGAGAACTAGAATTAATAAGAAGAGCGTACATGAATTTATGATGTACTCATAATGACACTGATCAACTGAAGCAATTTTGATGGTACTGATGGTGAGGGTGAAAGTGAGTAGCATAGATGCATTGGTGGTGATGATGACGGTGATTATGAGTAGCATAGATGCCCTTAAGATGCTAATGATGGTGGCAGTGATGAATTGAAGGCAATAGTGAGCAGCATGGATAATGATGATGATGATGATAATGATAATGGTGATGATGACGATGATGATCATAATGATAATGGTGATGATGACGATGATGATGGTAATGATGATGATGATGACGGTGATGATGGTAATGAACACAGTGATTGTTCATGATGGTGTTAATGAAGATAATGATGGTGATGATGGAAATGAAGATAATGATGGTGATGATGGAAATGAAGATAATGATGGTGATGATGGAAATGAAGATAATGATGGTGATGATGGAAATGAAGATAAGGATTGTGATGATGTTGGTAATAAAGATAATTATGATGATAATGATAGTGATGATGGTAATGAAGATAATGATTGTGATGATTTTGATAGTGATGATGATGATGCGTGCGAAACATAGATCCGATGACGAGGATTAATACTCATAATAGCGGTGGATCGGCAATCATCCCGGTAGCCTAGATGATATTGAAGGTGATGGTGAAGCTATTATGGTGATGATAGTGTTGCAAGCTGATACTGCTCATCGGCTGTGGAATTTCAAGATAAATAACAATAATGCAGAAAAGTTGTCGATAGTGATAGTGTTACAGTGATGAACCGACAGACAGTAAGTACAGTGCTGATGATAGTGGTGCTGGCGAAGGTGGGAAGTAAAAACGATAAACTGAAGTAAGTGATGCAATAGAAGAGGAGGAGGAGGAGGAGAGAAAGGAAGAGTGAGAAAATATAAGAAAATATTTTATTATGATGATAAGGAGGAGGAGGAGAAGGAGAAGGAGGAAGAGAGAAAGGATGAGTGAGGAAATAAAAGAAAATATGTGATTATGATGATAATGAGGAAGAGGAGAAGGAGGAGGAGGATAAAGAGGGTAATGATAAGAAAGAAGACGATGAAGAAATAGAAGGAAAGGGGAGAAAATGATTTCCAAGGAAGAAGGAGAAAATGAGGAGGAAGACTGTGATGGTGAAGACAATGATGAAAATGAGGGAAAAGGAAGAGGAGAGAAGAATCTGAACAGGAACAAGCAGATGAAAAACACAAGGATGAAAGAAGAAAGGGAAGGAA
Source organism: Penaeus vannamei (assembly GCF_042767895.1). NCBI lineage: Eukaryota > Metazoa > Arthropoda > Malacostraca > Decapoda > Penaeidae > Penaeus > Penaeus vannamei. Next base: position 27,874,512 of record NC_091562.1, read on the forward strand.
GAACCATAAAGAAGAAAGAAGAAGAAAGAAACAAACATAAGAAAGAAAAACGAAAAAACAACAAGAAATTAGAGGTATGAAGAAAAAGAAGAAGAAGAAGAAGCAGAGGAAGAAGATGAAGAAGAAAAGAAGAAGAAGAAGAAGAAGAGAGAAAATAAAAGAAAAACGAAAAAGAAATTACCATTATACCTGATTGGGAGATAGCAAATGCTGATTATACCCCCTCCCCCCTCTCCCCCCCTCCTCCCCCTCCCTGTGTCCACTTTTTACTCTTAAGTTCCAAGCTCACATGTTTGATTAATGAGAGTGCAGTCCCTATGGTATTTGGTAGGGTCGGTGGCTCCGTATCTGGGGCTCTATCAGTAAATGGCGATAGATTGTATGTTCATCGGGAGTAGATAGATTCTTTCTTTCGTTTTAGTCTATTTTATCATTTGTTTTTAGTCTATTTTATTTTATTTATTTTATTTTATTTATTTTATTTATTTTTATTTTATATTTATTTTATATTTATTTTATTTATATTTATTTTATTTATTTTAGTCTACTTTTTTATCCTTTGTTTGTTTGGGATTGGATGTTTGTTTATAGGTTGATTCGTTTATTGGTTGATTTATTTTCTTTTTTGTTATCTATTTATCTATTATTCTTTCTTTCTTTTTGTTCTTTCTTTTTCTTCCTTTATCAATTTTATTTATTTCTTCCTTCTCTGTCCTTTTTTTTTCTCTTTTTTTACTTTGCTATTTATTGTTGCAGTTATTATTCCTTCCTTTGCTTTTTCCTTTGCTTGTTTATCTCGCGTTTTATCTTTCTATTTTGATTTAAAACAATTTTCCGTTTTCGTCTGTTTTTGTTGTTGTTTTTTGTTTGTTTGTTTTTTCTAATAATAATGATGATAACAGTGGCTAATGATTGTAAATAGTATAGAAGGATTGATGATGATAATGATGGTGACAGTGGTGGCCTGAGAATGATAGTGAGAAATTATCTGTTAATTCCTTTATTCTTAATTATTCATGTTCTTCCTTTTCATCATCTTCTCTCCTTCTTCTCCTTTCTCTTCTTCTATCTTTTTATTCCCCTTCATAAAGAAATTGTATTTACAACACTTTAACAGAATCGAGAGATAGCAGATACGCGATAATACAACTGCATTATGAGGAGAAATTAGAGGTTCTTGTGACTAACGAAGAAATAAAATGCATCGCTGACTGTAGAAATTGACTGGACTTACAAGAGGCATAAAAGTTTCTCTTTTTTTTGAGAATCTGTTACTTGAAATCTCAATTCTCGTACATCTTTCTTTTTTCGTTTTTTTTTCGTTTTTCTTTCTTTCTTTCTTATGAGTGGTGTATATTCGTCTGTTTAAAGCTTTATTCAAAGTGTTTGTTCCTGATTTTGTATTATACTCTTTACTTTTCTTTTTTTCTCTATTTCCTTCATCTTCTTATTTTCGTTTTAGGTAACATACATATACACAAAAATGTATAATATACACCTACATCCAAATGCACATATGCATACATACATATACACACATGCGAAAATATTGTAACCATATCCACATATCAATATACACACATGATATTAAATATACTCGCTCATATACACACAGGCACATTTACCTATACACATGCATACACAAGCACACGCATATACGCACATATATGTATAGACAGAGAGAGGGGTAGAGCTATATAGATACATACACACAAACATCATGTATACATAAGATACATACTCGTAGATACATAAAGTACATGCTCCCTGAATAAAATAAACAAGGGTGAATTTATACCTGAATTTTGACATCTTAATAACAATAGTCTAATGATGAACCAGTGAATCAAACCTACAGTGATATGAATTAAATCCGTAATGCCATAGATAAAGGTCATAGTGCAATTTAGTCTCCAGTGCCATGAATAAATACAGTGTCAT
>NC_091562.1:27911452-27918952 GCF_042767895.1 Penaeus vannamei
TGTCACATGGAATAGTACGTATATATTATAAAACTCTACTTATCACACGTGGAAATGCTTGCAGGTTTTAAGCCAAGATTCAGATTAACAAATTCTAACTCGTACTTTTATTTTTATTTTTATTTATAATATTTATCTTTTATTTTTTTCTGAGGGGGTGTTGTTCTCTTTTGAATTTATTTCTATTTTTATTTGTGTTGTATCCCTTTCTTTGTTACGTTTTATTATATTGATTTTTCTCTTCTTGGCTCTTCTTTCTTTTTTACTTTGTTCCCATTACTCTTATTTTCCTTCACTCTTATTTCTTCTTTTATTTGTTTTTCTATCTTCTCTTTTCTTACTTTTCCCTCCCATTTCCGTCTTCTTGTCTCCTTACCGTGTGTTCATCTCACTCATTCTACTTCTTTCTCCTTCTCCTTCTTATTCTCCATTTTTCTATCTCCTTCACCAGGCACACAATATTCAAACTGTTCCGTTTCTATTAATTATTCACCATTTACCCATTAATTATCCAGTAACTATCGACCAATTATCCATTAATTGTTCACCTTTTAGCCATTCATTATCCACCATTCATCCATTAATCATCCACAATTTACTCATTAATCATCAGTCATTTACCCAATAATTACCCACCATTTACCCATTATCCATCATTTATCCCGTAAGTATCCATTTACCCATAAATTACCCACCATTTACCCATTAATTATCCGCCATTTTATCCAGTAATTATCCACCATTTACCCATTAATTATCTACCATATGCCAAATAATCATCCACCATCTACACATAGATCATACACCATTTACCCAGTAATTTTCCATATAAATATATTTACCCATTAACTATCTACAATTTACCTATTGATAATCAACCATTTGCCCATTTACGGATTTTACCAACATGGCTTCCAAGCGACCCCCCCTCACCCCCCTCACCCCCCCCTGCCCCAAAAAATTCCACCTGGTCACCATAAGGCCAAACTAATCCCGGGAATGTCAAGCGTTGAGAGGGCGAGTGACGTATGCCATCCGTGACAGGCCAATTGTGCTTGCATACTGACAGTTTCGCGAATTTTCGTGACAGTTCGAACCGCATTAACAAAATTCTTGTAGATAACGTGCGTTAAGGAAGAGAATAGGGAAAAGAAAACAGAGAAAAGAGAGAAAAGACTGTAGGATAACGAACTTATTCTTATTAGAACTTTTGATATATTTTTTTATCGTTATTTTCAATACTAATGGCGTATTTAATGGAAGAGGTAGAATTAATAGGTTTTCTCTCTTTATTTCAAAATAGATTTATTTACATTGTTTTAGAGTCATATCTAAATTATAACGGTGTTGGCTAACGAAGAGATGCAATAAAGCTTTATCTCGGGGAAATATAAAAAAAATAGAATAAAAATATATCTGTGAACTTCCAGCAAGAACTGAATCTTCTTCAAACAGCATTGCCTTTAGTGATGACTGTAGATAGCGATGATAAATAAGATGATAAGAAAAAATAGTCGGTGTGAATTATACAAGTGAAGGGCGCATCCTATAAAAGATGAAAAAAATAAATATATGAAATGATATAGAAAATGAAGTGTATAGTTTGAGAAACAAAAATTTACTTCACGACATGAAGCATACAAGCAAAATTATCACAAATTGCTACAATAATCTGTATACTTTTTGATGGGGTATCTTTATTTCTATTACAGTATCATGGATGTAACTATTTCCAATTACTTAAAAAAACAGTACTTCAGTACTACTATCATTAGAATTATGTTGTTACTTCGAATCACCAAAACAGTTTTTTCTTGCACACATGAACACCGCAAAACGCAAATGACAAGAGAACAGTCCCGCATGCTTTCACCTGTTGATCTGCGACTTTCATCGCTGAAAGTCTGCATTTGATAAGTTTCATCTTTTGAGTCCTTTTTCTTCATCATTTTACTCCTAACCTCTGCTGAACGCGCGTGTTCACAAGGAAGTTCAACGGGTATTTTTACCGAAGTTAACTTGTCGAAGGTGAGGTATTTGTTCACCTGAGACACGAACCTCCATTGACACTAGTTATCCCCGCTGGCGAGTGAGGGAGGGTGGGGGAGGGAGGGGGATGTTGTAGGGGGGGAGACAGTGAGAGGACGTGAGGGGGAGGGGGAGGGGAGGAGTCCGAGGGGGGAGCTTAGAGAGGGGAAAAGAGATCCTGGGAGAGCCTACGCTGGCAAGGCGAGGGTTGGAATATGCAGGTGTGTATATTTGGAGCGTCTAAAAGGAGACAACTACCTGACCCTGCCCTATACTCGGGGGTAAAGGCAGAAGGGACCGCCGGCCGACCAATCAGCGAGCAGTACCTGCCGACTGGGGACTACCGTTGACCAATCAGCTCGTAGCACCTGGCGGCATCGGGGAGTATATAAGCTGGACGGCGGACGACCCCAATTGTGTCGCACGGTTTTGGTGTCAGAGTAAAGAGTGAACACAAGACTCAAGCATCAAGGTGAGTCCGAGTCCACAGTGAAAAGTGACTACCAGCATTTCCTCCAAGACACAAAAGTTCGGTGCATATCACAGCAGCGGTCGTCTACGAAAGGCCGATATCCCTTGTGCCCCGAAGTGCTCGAACTGGGAAACTTAGTCTCTGAGCGCCTGTGCCTGTGAACGGTGTTAGAACGTACACCCCCCAAATTCATGCTTAGAGAACGTTCGCTCAGATGTTCTTCAAGCACTGAGTAGATTTCGGGCCTTGACATCCCCCAAAGTGACGAGTTTCTTTTTTTCATCTTGCTTTGGTGCCTCAAAGAGAACTCGATGCTTTCACAATGTAGAGTAGAATGACGTAGAAAAGCAAGACGACTACCTCACTAGCAATGTTTGCAACTGTCACTCTAGTCAATATTATATACTTCTAAAGACTATCGAACAAGTTATCACTGATAGTTTAACAAATTCACTACTCACTGCCTGACGATGGGGTCCTGGTTATTCTGTGGTTTTCCTCCGTTTCTAATTTCCTAAAAGTTTTTTAGAGAATCACCACTTGTTGCATCACCAAACATCTTTAATTTTCTCGAACAAAAATTAGCCGCTAATTCCTTCACTAAGTTGATATACATTAAGCTCTTTCATCGTACTGTATATTTATATTTCAACAAGGATTTGTTTTCATTCACCGAAGAAAGAACTGCCATTTCTTTCTCCACCTTTTGTACAAGTGTTATACCTCCACTCTCTTCTCTTCCCAACAGCAAAATGGCTTACTCCTGGGATAACCGCGTCAAGTACATCGTCAGGTACATGTACGGTAAGTAGAGATTTAAAAGAAAAATCATTTCTTACATTTCCCTTTTGATAATCCTTATTCCTGTTAAAACGTCCCCCCTCTCCCCATGAAATCCACTATCAGGATTCGATTTCAGTATTTCATACCAACTCGATTCTCAGAGAAAAATAAACTAGTTTAACATATCGAATGAAGCAGTTTTCATGTTGTCATTACTTAACCCACTAAGTACCTCTATAAGACAAAATCATTAGATATTTCTTTATATACAGTAACTAAAGTAAGCCTCCCCTGCAGCAGTCCCTTCCAAAAATAGCTTCCTCAATATCATTATGAACTATAGAATCGAACGCCACTCTCCTCACAATGCATGTTTCCCTTCGTCCTGAAAACTGTCCACGGGTGTCCAATCCCCTATTTTCATGAGGATAATGATGGTAAAGCTACAATTGGCGATATCATTAGCCCACTTTGTCACAGATGCAGTGGCAATGGTTTTCTCAGGGGAAAGGTGGCGCAAAAGAGATACATGATGACAGTGACAAATGCCGCTTGTCATGCATTTGACGGCCAAAATAATACAGGTGGTTCTCCGTTTTCTATGCTCACCTGAGGACTGAGACTAGAGATGTTCATGCTTAAATAGTTCAATACGTTTATATCCATATATGTATGTTGTATGTATTTATGCATATATATATATATATATATATATATATATATATATATATATATATATATATATATATATATATATACATATTTATATGCTTGTATATTTATGTTTGCATACGTACTCAGAGTAATGCCACAATTAAGATTCTCTCAGTACCTTATCATGATCGCATCTTGGCGACACTGACGATCTAAATGCCGACCTTCTGTCTTTATTGCCGTTACCATCTGCCTCGCCTTCGTCCGCAGTGGGCGGTGGGGATTCTCCCCCCCCCCCCCGTCCCTCTCCGCATATCCACATACCTTTTCTACCTCCCGTAAAACTGAAATAATACCCCCTCCCCTTCCCTCCGCTCTCCAGCCGAGGGCCGTCCGTTGGGCATAACTAACAACAACAAAAATACAACAGCTGTATCGCTCTCGTTAAAAATAGACCTTATATACCCCCCTCTCCCCCTCTTCTCTCTCCAGTGTTGTCCGAAGCGGGGGGGGGGGAGATCAGTTACACTCTCGTCCTAAGTAAGACTTTTTTCCCCTAAATGTCAATGAAGCCTTGTCTTTTCTCGACTTGGAGAATGATTAGCTAATAACATTGCATAGAGCAATTTCTTTTCTTTTTCTTTTTTTGCTTTTATTTCTTCTCTTCTTCTTGCCCCTCCTTAAATCCTCACGTGTTATTTTTACGCGCGGCACTGCGAAGTGTGGCGAAGGAGGAGGGGGAGGAAGGGGGGGGTGAGAAGACCAACAACAAGCTAGCTCGAGAGGACAGTATGTGTATGTATAAGGTTGCCAAGCCTGTGTTTCAGTGCGCATTCCTTTTCTCTTCTCGCGAACACTTACGATACCACTCTCCCCCCCCTCTCATCCCCTCTCCCATCTCCCTTTCTCTCTCTCTTAACTTCTCCCCATTTTCGCGATTGCTTCTTTCCCTCTACCTTCTCCTAACTCCTCTCTCATCACCCTTTTCACATTTTTCCCTTTCACCTTTCCCTCTCTCTCCTTTTCCCCTCTTCCCTTTTCCCCTCTCCCCTTTTCCCCTCTCCCCTTTTCCCCTCTCCCCTTTTCCCCTCTCCCCTTTTCCCCTCTCCCCTTCCCCCTTTCCCCCTTTCCTCCTTTCCCCCCTCTCCTTCCCTTCTCCTTCCCTTCTCCTCCGTGTCCTCCTCCCCCTCCCCCTCTCCCTCTTGCAGTCCGTTGCCTCCGCCTTCATTCCGTACCCGATGGTCTTGGTCCCTCTCATTTTTCCTTCCCAACGAACCGCTTCAGGTCGTGTCTCTTTATTGGCATCCGGACCCCGCGCTCTCTCATTCTAATTCTGCTCCAATTCTCGGCGTGGTGAGAGCCTTGCGGGTCTTTGCTAGCGAGAGAGTCCTTCTATTATTAGCAAGAGCGAAACTTCTCATAGTATTTGATTTCAATGAGGATAGAAGACCGGATTTTTTTCCTTGGGGATTCAGGGAGTGAAAAGGACCAACGTTTTCCTTGTTTCTATTTTCATCAACATTTATCCGGATTTTATTCACGGTACTTTTATTCACAGGTCGTTTCTGTATCTCTTACCAAGCTGAAATCTACTTTGGAATGGCAATATTCAAAATATTTGAAACGACTTGATGTAACCTACAGAAACGTTTTCTTGGGTCGATAATTACATCTCAGTCAGTCAATTTCTTTTACTTAAGAGCATAAAATAACGTTTCCCTTAAACCAACCCCTTACCTCGAAGGACTTCATCCTCACACCACTATATATTACGCACACGACGACCCTCTCATAACGACCCTCTTTTCTCCTCTCCCCCAGACATTGACAACAATGGCTTCCTTGACAAGAACGACTTCGAGTGCCTCGCCGTCCGCGTCACCCTGATCGAAGGCCGTGGCGAGTTCTCCGCTGAGGGTTACGCCAAGAACAAGGAGGTCATGGCTAACCTCTGGAACGAGATCGCTGAGCTCGCTGACTTCAACAAGGTGGGTGCCTGTCCTTCCCTTAGCTTAGGGCAGTAGCTGGGTTTATGGGGATTATTCTATTTCTTTTTTTTACATTCGGTGCAAAAGAATAGATAAGAAGCATGTAAAAGTCAATTCACTTTGGTCAGGGCTTCGCCAACAGATATTCAGGACTCTTCATGTGTATTATTTGACTTTTTCACTGAAGCGTATAGTCTAACTATGGCAAGTGAACCCTCCTGACGTGTTGTGTCTCTCCCAAGGACGGTGAGGTCACCGTTGACGAGTTCAAGCAGGCTGTCCAGAAGAACTGCAAGGGCAAGGCCTTCGCTGACTTCCCCAACGCTTTCAAGGTCTTCATTGGCAACCAGTTCAAGACCATTGACGTCAACGGTACGTGATTTTCATCTGCACTTCGATGAATTAACTCGAGAATAACCCTTCGGGAAACCTTAGTTTAGCGACTTTTTTCCTCCAATTGAATTATCAATATTGAAGCGTGATCAATACATCGCACCTCTCTGAAACGACCATCTTTGGGTGGAGCATCTGCTATTGCTCTTTCCTCGCACTTCCCGCTAATGGAAATTCCTCTCTGCCACTCCAGGTGACGGCATGGTTGGCCTCGACGAGTACAGGCTTGACTGCATCACCAGGTCCGCCTTTGCTGATGTCAAGGAGATTGATGATGCCTACAACAAGCTCTGCACTGTAAGTATCCTTTCCCTCTGCACAGCCCTTGCCGAAAATTTCATACAGCTTATAACCAGTGAATGCCATGTCCGTTCATTAACCGCTGCGGTGGCCCTTAAGTTCTCACGCACGCTTCCCTCTGTTCCTGCAGGATGAGGACAAGAAGGCCGGTGGCATCAACCTCGCTCGCTACCAGGAGCTCTATGCCCAGTTCATCTCCAACGAAGACGAGAAGAACAACGCCGTCTACCTCTTCGGCCCACTGAAGGAGGTCTAGTAAGTTCCTCTCTGCAATGCCGCGGAAGGAACGCCCAGAGCGCGAGGCTACTTTGGCTTGCAGGATGCCCTCCGAGCTAGTTTAGCCGAGTGTCTCTCTTTTTTACTGCCCTCCTAAGGACACACTCCAGAGCCCGTTAATACCTCACCTCACCACATCATCTCATCATATTCATCTCCCTCTGACGCCAAGCCGTTCCCGCCGGGATCGACACCTCCGGCCGCAGACCGACCGTCGGCCTCGAGGACCTCTCTAGCCCGACCTTCGTGGAGTGGAGAGCCTCACCAGCGCCGCCCCTGGCTCGAGGACGACCCAGCCCTCGGCCAGAGCAACACCGGGACCGGTCGACTGCATTCGCGATCATGTTTCTTTTATTGTTATCCAATAAATGTTGAACTAAAATACTGTGACTGTATGAATTCGCAGCCTTTCTTACTTCTCTTTCTCTGGCTTATAATGCTTCGATAATGTATATATATTTTTTCTGTTGCTGGGAAAATTGAACTGAAAATTGTAAGGTAAAGGATAAAAGGAAAATATACCTGAGGCCTTCGAAGTGATCACAAGTCTACAAATTATAATTAGGAAGCATGACTCGACGAAATATATCGATAATAGTTTATTCC
>NC_091562.1:27923952-27931452 GCF_042767895.1 Penaeus vannamei
TTTGTTTGTGGTGAAGGGGCTGTTTGTTTGTGGTGAAGGGGCTGTTTGTTTGTGGTGAAGAGGCTGTTTGTTTGTGGTGAAGGGGCTGTTTGTTTGTGGTGAAGGGGCTGTTTGTTTGTGGTGAAGGGGCTGTTTGTTTGTGGTGAAGGGGCTGTTTGTTTGGGATGAAGGGGCTGTTTGTTTGTGGTGAAGGGGCTGTTTGTTTGTGGTGAAGGGGCTGTTTGTTTGTGGTGAAGGGCCTGTTTGTTTGTGGTAAAGGGGCTGTTTGTTTGTGGTGAAGGGGCTGTTTGTTTGTGGTGAAGGGGCTGTTTGTTTGTGGTGAAGGGGCTGTTTGTTTGTGGTGAAGGGGCTGTTTGTTTGTGGGGAAGGGGCTGTTTGTTTGTGGTGAAGGGGCTGTTTGTTTGTGGTGAAGGGGCTGTTTGTGGTGAAGGGGCTGTTTGTTTGTGGTGAAGGGGCTGTTTGTTTGTGGCGAAGGGGCTGGTTGTTTGTGCCGTAGGGGCTGTTTGTTTGTGGTGAAGGGTTGTTTTGGGAAGGGTTGCTTGGTGTGATAAAGGGGCTGTTTGTTTGTGGTGAAGGGGCTGTTTGTTTGTGTTGAAGGGGCTGTTTGTTTGTGGTGAAGGGGCTGTTTTGGGAAGGGTTGCTTGGTGTGATAAAGGGGCTGTTTGTTTGTGGTGAAGGGGCTGTTTTGGGAAGGGTTGCTTGGTGTGATAAAGGGGCTGTTTGTTTGTGGTGAAGGGGCTGTTTTGGGAAGGGTTGTTTGGTGTGATAAAGGGGTTGTTTGTTTGTGATAAAGGGTTGTTTTGGGAAGGGTTGCTTGGTGTGATAAAGGGGCTGTTTGTTTGTGGTGAAGGGGCTGTTTGTTTGTGTTGAAGGGGCTGTTTGTTTGTGGTGAAGGGTTGTTTTGGGAAGGGTTGTTTAGTGTGATAAAGGGGCTGTTTGTTTGTGGTGAAGGGGCTGTTTGTTTGTGTTGAAGGGGCTGTTTGTTTGTGGTGAAGGGGCTGTTTTGGGAAGGGTTGTTTGGTGTGATAAAGGGGTTGTTTGTTTGTGATAAAGGGTTGTTTTGGGAAGGGTTGCTTGGTGTGATAAAGGGGCTGTTTGTTTGTGGTAAAGGGGCTGTTTGTTTGTGTTGAAGGGGTTGTTTTGGGAAAGGTTGCTTGGTGTGATAAAGGGGTTGTTTGTTTGTGGTGAAGGGGCTGTTTTGGGAAGGGTTGTTTGGCGTGATAAAAGAGTTGTTTGTTTGTGATAAAGGATTGTTTATTATAAAAAAGTTGCTTTGGGAAGGGTTGTTTGGTGGGATGAAGGGAAAATCTATTGTAAGTGAACAAGGTGTTGTTAGTTAAGAAAAAATAGATTGTTTGTCGTGATAAAGGGGTTATGTGTTTGTGAACGAGGGGTTGTTTAATATGAAATGGAATGGTTTTGAGTGAAAATTAGATTTGCTGTGAAAAGGGTTTTTTCAGTGAGATAAAGGGATGAAAAATGGGGTCGTTGAATAGATTCCTTATTGTGAAAAAGGTTTTTTGTTGTGACAATGAGGTTGGTGTGGACGGATTGTTGGTTGTAAAAAGGGAAATGTCTATTGTGACAAAGGGATTGTTTGTTGTAAATGAGTCATTTTTTGTGTGAAGGCGGTATAGTTTACAATCAAAGCGGTACTGTTTATTGTTAAGGGGATATTGTTGATTTTAAAAGCAGTATTGTTTACTCTTCAGTAAATTCCAAATAGCCAAATAATTAACCCATCAACAAAGCAAAAAGGACCATAAACTAAAGCCATTTATCAGAAACTGACAAAACCACGAAGCCCCAGGATATCTAAACACACAGGCCAATTGAAGATGAAAAGAAAAGAAAAAAAACTTACGGTGCAGAGCTTGTCAAAGGCATCGTCGATCTCCTTGACATCAGCAAAGGCAGCGCGAGTGATGCAGTCCAGCCTGTACTCGTCGACACCGACCAATCCGTCGCCTGGAAGAGTGGACGAAGAAAGAGAATGATAAACAGGAGACAAGAAGAAATAGAATGATAAACAGGAGACAAGAAGAAATAGAATGATAAACAGGAAACAAGAAGAAATAGAATGATAAACAGGAGACAAGAAGAAATAGAATGATAAACAGGAAACAAGAAGAAATAGAATGATAAACAGGAAACAAGAAGAAATAAATGATAAACAGGAAACAAGAAGAAATAGAATGATAAACAGGAGACAAGAAGAAATAGAATGATAAACAGGAAACAAGAAGAAATAAATGATAAACAGGAGACAAGAAGAAATAGAATGATAAACAGGAAACAAGAAGAAATAGAATGATAAACAGGAAACAAGAAGAAATAGAATGATAAACAGGAAACAAGAAGAAATAGAATGATAAACAGGAGACAAGAAGAAATAGAATGATAAACAGGAGACAAGAAGAAATAGAATGATAAACAGGAAACAAGAAGAAATAAATGATAAACAGGAAACAAGAAGAAATAGAATGATAAACAGGAGACAAGAAGAAATAGAATGATAAACAGGAGACAAGAAGAAATAGAATGATAAACAGGAGACAAGAAGAAATAGAATGATAAACAGGAGACAAGAAGAAATAGAATGATAAACAGGAAACAAGAAGAAATAGAATGATAAACAGGAAACAAGAAGAAATAGAATGATAAACAGGAGGCAATACTGAATGACAGATAGATGTAGGAGACAATTAGTAGATACTACATAAGTAAATAGATAAATAGAGAATAATAGATAGATGCAGTACAGCTTATATTCGTCAACACTGACCTGTCCATCGCCTGAAAGAGTGGGTGTAAGGAATAGAATGATAAACAGGGGGTAATAATGAATGATGAATGCAGGGGGGTAACTGAATATCAATAGTAGGAATACATAGATGATTGAAGGCAGTAGAGGGAGAGAAAGAAATAGAACGATGAACAGATAGAGGCAGTGATTGGTAATGCGTAGATGCAGATGATAATTCAAAAGTAGATAATATAAAAATAAATCAGTCAAGAGAGTATTTGAAAGAAATAAAATAATAGACGGATGAAGACAAATTAAAGGAGGCATTAACTAGATAGTAGACAGTATATAGATAAGTCAATAGAGTGGGAGAAAGAAACTGAATAATAAGGAGATAGGTAGAGAGGACAGTTGATGAATGTGCACTGTAGCTGGAAACTGAATAAAAATGATGTGGGTAGAATGAGTAAAGAAAATCGAAAAAGAAATGAGCTAATGAAACACGAAAAAATATTTGTGCAAATTGAAGCATTGCCGGGAAGTGTATATCAAATAGGGAAAGAAGTGAAGGATATTTTCCTTACATATATATATATATATATATATATATATATATATATATATATATATATTTATATATATATATATATATATATATATATATATATAAATATATATATATATATATATATATATATATATATATATATATATATATATATATATGTATATGTATGTATTCATATACATCTATCCATCTGTCTATCTATCTATCTATCTATCTATCTATCTATCTATCTATCTATCTATATATATATATATATATATATATATATATATATATATATATATATATTATATATATATATATATATATATATATATATATATATATATATATATATATATATATATATGTATTTATACACATCTATCTATCTGTCTATCTATCTATCTATCTATCTGTCTATCTATCTATCTATCTATCTATCTATCTATCTATCTATCTATCTATCTATCTATCTATCTATCTATCTATATATATATATATATATATATATATATATATATATATATATATATATATATATATATATATATATATATATTTACCTATATAAATGAGTAAATAAGATAATAGCAATAGTAAAACAGCATTTACTAGAACACACCAGGAATTCCTAACATCTTTTCAAGAACAAACACCAAACCAAAGCCAAATCTGAGACTTGCCATTCACGTCAATGGTCTTGAACTGGTTGCAGATGAAGATCTTGAAGGCGGAGGGGAAGGCGTCATACTTCTTGCCCTTGCAGTGTGTCTGGACCGCCTGCTTGAACTCCTCGACACTTACTTCACCGTCCTGCGAATGGGAGGTCGTATCAGGCATAAGGTCTAAGGGTGGTGTTATGTCGCTTTTTTCTTTTCTTTTGTGCGTGTGTATGTGTATGTGTGTGTGTCTGCATGTGTGTGTGTGTGGAATGTGGCATTGGTGATGTTATGTCGGTGTTGAATGATTTGTCTGACTTTATATTTTGATGGGTTGTGTAAATCCCTTAGCAATGACAGAGAATTGTTTAAAGTTTCATGGAAAAACTATGATTTTTATTTCTTATTTTTTGAATATGTCCAATCACTTTCAGAAAAAAAGACGCATAGATCAAAGCTTCAATTTACAATGTATAACATCCAATTGTTGATTGTTTCTAGCAGACGTAAATAATGAAATGATTTTATACTCTTCATTTTTTCCCCGAAATGTGTCAAACGAAGGATTAATATCTCGTTTTCTTCCCCAGTTCCGTTTTCTTTGTGGACAGCTTGACTGGTGCTGTCAAGTTCATATTTTTTTATAGGAGGAGATTCATCTTCTGTTGACATCAGCGTAGTTAATTGACTACTGTATCGAAATGTTTGTCTTTTTTGTGCTTTGTTTTCCACTCCATAGACTCCTTTCTCATTATCATTATTCATGTTTTTTTTTCTTTTTTGTACCCTCCTCTATCACATATGACAATCAGCTTCATCATCTCTATTGCCACTCCATCATCATTTTCCCTTCGGTCTCTCCTTCTAGACAGCTTCTTCCTCCTTCCTAAAACATCTTTCTCTGTATCTGCAACCTTTCGCCTTTCCACCTTCTTCCTACCTCTTTATCTTCTCTCCTTTCCCGTTCCTCCCTTTCGCAATCCTATCCTATCCTTCTTCCTTTCCCCTACCTTCACTCTCCCTTTTCCTTTCCCATACTTACACTCTCCCTTTCCCTTTCCCCTACCCACACTCTCCCTTTTCCTTTCCCTTACTTACACTCTCCCTTTCCCTTTCCCCTACCCACACTCTCCTTCTTCCTTATTAACTCCTCTCCCCTCCAAAGCAAGCAACTCCGCCCACTCTCTTCTTCCTACCTCCTCCCCTTCCTACTCCACATTTCAACCCTGTCTACATCCTTCCGTTCCTCCATAACAACAAACATTTCAAACCCGCTTTCTTCCCCTTTTTCATTGACACCCATCTTCCTTTTCCCGCAACAGCTGTTGCCCAACCCACCTCCCTTCCTTTTCCAAATACCTACCCATCTCCCTTTCCCCACAATGGTGCACAGTACAACCCACCTTCCTCTTCCCACCCCTGTTTCCCCAGCTACCCCCCTTCCCCCCACCATCACATACCCTCCCACCCACCCACCCACCTACCACACTGCCACCCACCTGCCTTCCCCTCTTCCACATCCTCACCCACCCATACCCTATCACCACCCGCACCCACCTCCCTCCCCTTCCACACCACACCACCACCCACCTCCTTCCCCCTCCACACCACACCACCACTCACCTCCCTCCCCCTCCACACCACCCACCTCCCTCCCCCTCCACACCACCCACCTCCCGCCCCCTCCACACCACACCACCACCCACCTCCCTCCCTCTCCACACCACCCACCTCCCTCCCCCTCCACACCACACCACCCCCTCCCCCGCCCCCACACGCCAAACCCACCTTATTGAAGTCAGCCAACTCGGCGATTTCGTTCCACAGGTTAGTCATGATCTTCTGGTTGGAGGCGAAGGTGTCGGGGGAGAACTCGCCGTGGCCTTCGATGAGGGTGACGCGGACGGCGAGGCAGTCGAAGTCGTTCTTGTCCAGGAAGCCGTTGTTGTCGATGTCTGGGGGAGAGGAGAGAGGGGGAGGAGTTAGAGGGGTGTTTGAACAGAGAGAGAGAAGGGGCGAGAGGGAGGGAGGGAAGGAGGGAGAGAGAGGGAGAGGGGAAAAGGGAGAGAGAGAGAGAGGCGGGGGAGAGGGATGGCGAGAGAAAGACAGACTGATAGAGAGACAGACAGAGACAGAGAGAGAGAGTGAGAGAGAGAGAGAGAGAGAGAGAGAGAGAGAGAGAGAGAGAGAAAGAAAGAGGCGGGGAAGAGGGATGGCGAGAGAAAGACAGACTGAGACAGTGATAGAGACAGTCAGACAAAGTGACATATGAATAAAAGAGTAAAAGCATAGTAAGTACACAAATAACATAGAGGTAAATGAGTACTTTCTGCCGTAGATCACCGACAGGACTATTAAAAGAATATTGAAAGAGTGAGAACATGAATTATATTCACCTCACTGCTCACAAGATTAATAAATAAGTATACATGAATAGGTCTCTAATAAATCAGTGACAGCAAGACTTTTTTACATACATCTAAAAAAGCAAGTTGTAGATACTTAACTCAGGATAGGCATTCTTTTGAAATAGCTAAATAGATAAGAATAGATAAAGATAAACAAACTGGTTTACAACGAATTAGTGAAGATAAGATTTTTTTTTTTTCTAAAAGCACAAATTGTAGATAGATAAATTGAAATTAAATATTTTTAATTGACTAAATAGATCAGTAAATATCTTAAGAAACAGGAGTCGATGGATGAGTGCTGGTATGGGTGTACATACAAAAATGGATGTGAAGAGTAAATGGTGTACAAATATAAACGGATGAGAGTAATGGGTGCACATATCTCCATGGGTGAGACGAGCCATGGTTGTACATATAAATAAATTAGTGAAAAAAAACATGTAAATAAACTATAAACAGTAAATAAAGATTAATGGATAATAAATTCATATGACCAGACAAGCACCAGTTAATTTCTTACATCACTTGATACATGTTTTTTTTTTTTTTAAGATAAAGAGTCAAATAATTTGCAGAAGAGAAAGTAGAATGGGCTGTTATATGTGCACCAATAAATTCAAGGAGATATCTCGGGAAAAGATTATGAATTATACAAGCGTGTGTGTGTGCTTTGCATACCCCGCGTTGCGAATTGATATACTGATAAGATGACGAAAATGTAGACGGAAAGACAAGCGAAAATATACAAAGCATAAAGGGAAAACAGTTAACGATGTGGACGGAAAAACAAACGAAAATATGCAGAGAATAACGTGAAAATATACAAATATGCAGATGGAAAGACAAACAAAAATATGCAAAGCATAATGTGAAGATAGACGAATATGTAGACAGAAGGATAAACAAAAATATACAAAGAAAAATGTGAAAATAGACAAAGATTTAGACGTAAAGACAAACGAAAACATACAAAGCATAATGTGAAAACAGACAAAGATATAGACAGAAAGACTAGAAAAAATATGCGAAGAATAATGTGAAAACGGACAAATATGTAGACGGAGAAATGGAAAGGCAAACAAGAATATACAAAGAATGATATAAAACCAGACTAATATGGAAAGGGAAAGACAA
>NC_091562.1:27981452-27986452 GCF_042767895.1 Penaeus vannamei
AAGTAAAAAAAAATGAGAGACAAAGAAAGAAAGAAGATAGAATAGATAAAAAAGAGAGAAAGAAGGAAGAGAGAAAGAGAGTGGGAGAGACAGAGACAGACAGACAGACAGACTGAGACAGAGAGAGTGAGAGAAAGAGAGAGGGAGAGAGAGACAGAGACAGACAGATAGACAGACAGAAACAGAGACAGAGAGAAAGAGAGAGGGAGAGAGAGGAAGGTGTTGGAAAAGAGCCAGACTTTTTCACGTTCGTCTTCCCACTGTCTTGGGAGACGCGAGGAAGAACTGCTAAGGAACAGCTTTTTTGTTCTTGCGCCTTATTATCATCAACGCTGAAAGATCCGTGGTTAGGAACATGGACACAAAAACAAGAAAAATAGATAAAAAGGGGGGAAATGTGACAAACGCTAAGAGAAATCTTGATATTGAGGACAAACACATACGCACGCATACACACACACAGACACACACACACTTACACACCCTTACACATAAACACACACACAGGCACTCACACACACACACACACACACACACACACACACACACATACACACACACACACACACACACACACACACACACACACACACACACACACACACACACACATACACACACACACCCTACACACACACACACACACTACACACACACACACTTACACACCCTTACACATAAACACACACACAGGCACTCACACACACACACTCATATATATCAACACACATATACACACACACATACACACACACACACACACCCACACACACATATGTACATATACACATATATATATATATATATATATATATATATATATATAACTTTATATATATATATATATATATATATATATATACATATACATATATATACATATATATGTATATTACATATTTATATATATATATATATATATATATTTATATATATATATATATATATATATATATATATATATATATATATATATGTGTGTGTGTATGCATATATATAATATATATATATATATATGTATGCATATATATGCATATATGTATATATATGTGTATGTATGTATGCATATATATATATATATATATATATATATATATATATATGTGTGTGTGTGTGTGTGTGTGTGTGTGTGTGTGTGTGTGTGTGTGTGTGTGTGTGTGTGTGTGTGTGTGTGTGTGTGTGTGTGTGTGTGTAGTATAGAGAGAGAGAGAGAGAGAGAGAGAGAGACAGAGAGAGAGAGATAGAGAGAGAGAGAGAGAGAGAGAGAGAGAGAGAGAGAGAGAGAGAGAGAGAGAAAGAAAAAAAAAAGAGAAAGTTGAGAGCAAGAAAAAAAGAAGATACCGAGATAATCTTTGGTCGACAATAAAAAGCTAATCACTATTAATTAGTCCCGAATTTATTGTACAGAGCGTTCGAAGCTACCAACTGATAGTGATATTGGGAGAACAATCACTCGACGACGACTGGAAACCGGTCCAGCTGATCATTTTTAGCGCGTGTGTCATCTGAAACCAGCGGTTGTTTGGTTGTTTGGTTGTTTGTTTCGTCTTTCTTACTCTTCCTCTTTCTCTGCCTCTCTGTCCTCTCTTTCTCGGTCTGTATATGAACAATTTTCCGAGAAGGTTGGTTTAGCTATCCCTCTGTCTTTCTCTGTCTATCTGTCTGTTTGTTTATCTGTCTGTCTATTTATCTACCTACTTATCTCTCTCTCTCTTTCTCTTTCTCTCTTTCTCTCTCTCTCTCTCCCTCCCTCCCTTTCTCTTTCTTTATTTCTCTTTCTCTTTCTCTTTCTCTTCTCGTTCTCGTTCTCGTTCTCGTTCTCTTTCTTCTTTCTCTTCTCTTTCTCTTCTCTTTCTCTTTCTCTCTCTCTCTCTCTCTCTCTTTCTATTTTCTTTCTCTCATTCTCTCTCATTCTCTCTCTCTTTCTCTCATTCTCTATCTTTCTCTTTCTCTTTCTCTCTCTCTCTCTCTCTCTCTCTCTCTCTCTCTCTCTCTCTCTCTCTCTCTCTCTCTCTCTCTCTCTCTCTCTCTCTCTCTCTCTCTCTCTCTCTCTCTCTCTCTCTCTCTCTCTCTCTCTCTCTCTCTCTCTCTCACTGTCTCTCTCTCTCTCACTGTCTCTCTCTCAGTCTCTCTCTCTTTTTCTCTCTCTTTTTTTTCTCTCTTTCTCTCTCTCTCTCTTTTTCTCTCTCTCTCTCTTTCTCTCTCTCTCTCTCTCTCTCTCTTTCTTTCTCTCTTCCTCTCGCTCTTTCTTTCTTTCTTTCTTTCTTTCTCTCTCTCTTTCTCTCGCTCTCGCTCTGTCTCTCTCGCTCGTTCGCACTCTCTTTCTCTCTCTCTCTCTCTCTCTCTCTCTCTCTCTCTCTCTCTCTCTCTCTCTCTCTCTCTCTCTCTCTCTCTCTCTCTCTCTCTCTCTCTCTCTCTCTCTCTCTCTCTCTCTCTCTTCTCTTTCTCTTTCTCTCTCTCTCTCTCTCTCTTCCTCTCTCTCTCTTATCTCTCCTTCCTCCCTTTCTCTTTCTCTTTCTTCATCTTCCTTCTTTCCTTCTGTCTCTTCCTGTGCTCAAATAACAGGAAATGCTTCACCACGGTAAAAATACCAATGTGTAGAGGAAAAGGAATGGGAGAAAGGGAAGTGATACAACCCTCCAGACGAGGATTTGCACAGAGACTGATATGCACTCTTTAATACGGAGTTTAAGGGTGGCTAAAGTCGACAGGTTTAAACCCAAGTCTCGTAATATTCTGAAAGTGCCGTGTGGATGCTTATGTGTCGATGGATCACATGCCAACGCGACGGGGAGAGAGAGAGAGATGGGGGGAGGGAGGGCGAGAGAGAGAGAGGGGATAGGGAGGGAGAGAGAGAGAGATAGAAGGGGAGGGAATGAGAGAGAGGGGGAAGGGGAGAGAGAGAAAGAGGGGGAGTAGGGAAGGAGGGAGAGGGAGAGAGAGATGGGGGAGGGAGGGCGAGAGAGAGAGGGATAGGGAGGGAGAGAGAGAGAGATAGGAGGAGGGATGAGAGAGAGGGGGAAGGGGAGAGAGAGAAAGAGGGGGAGTAGGGAAGGAGGGAGAGGGGGAAGAGAAAGAGAGAGAGAGATGGGGGGAGGGAGGGGAGGAGGAGAGAGAGAGGGGGATGAGGGAGAGAGAGAGAGGGATAGAGGGGAGAGAAAGAGAGAGGGGGAAGGGGAGAGAGAGAAAGAGGGGGAGTAGGAGGGAGGGAGAGGGAGAGAGACAGAGAGGGGGTCGAGGGAGAGAGAGTGGGGGGAAAGAGAGTGCGAGAGCGAGAGGGGGGGAGAGGGAGAGAGAAAGAGAGAGCGAGGGAGAACGACTAAATGACTTACTTATTGACTGAAAGACAAACAGACTCCTTCTTTCCGATTTTCCTTTCTTCTTTTCTTTCCTTCCTTCTTTCTTCTCTTCCTTCCTTTCTTTCCCTCCTTCTTTGCTACGTACCTTCCTTCCTTCTGCCTCAAAAATGTACTCTCACTCTTGAAGCCATAACTATAACAAGGTATTCGTTACGTCAAATATATATATATATATATATATATATATATATATATATATATATATATATATATATATATATATATATATATATATATACATATGTGTGTGTGTGTGTGTGTGTGTGTGTACATATATGAATGTATATGTATATATATATATATATATATATATATATATATATATATATATATATATATATATATATATACATATATATATATACACATATATATATACATATATATACATATATATATATATATATATATATATATATATATATGCATAGACAGATAAAGAGAGAGAGAGAATAAAAAAGAGAGAAAGAATAAAAATGTGTATGTATGTGTGTATGTGTGTATGCATATGTATATGTAAATAGATATATACATATATACATATATATACACATATATATGTATATGCATATGAATGTATGTGTGTGTGTGTGTGTGTGTGTATATATATATATATATATATATATATATATATATATATATATATATATATATATATATATACATATATATATACATATATATATAAATATACAGAGAGAGAGATAGATAGATAGATAGAGAGAGAGAGAGAGAGAGAGAGAGAGAGAGAGAGGCAGAGAGAGAAGCGATGGAAAGAAAGTAAAAAAGAGAGAAAGTGGGAAAAAGAGAGAAAAGAGTGACACACACAAAAGCGAGGGGGAATGCGGCTGGAGGGGAGGGGAGGTCAAGCCAAGAGGGTCTGAGAAGATGGTCTTAAGGTCGAGCGTCTACAAGGGGTCATGAAAGGTCGCAGGGGACCCACAGGCTTAGGATCTCTGTGTGTCTGCGTCTGTCTTGTCTGTGTCTGTTTTGTGTCTGTTTGTGCTTGTCTTTGGTGCGATGTTTGTGTTTTTGCGTTTATTTTGTGTCTGAGTTTCTTTCTCAATTATCTGCATTTGTTTGTCTTCTGCCTTAGTGTGTTTGGCTGTCTTCTTTTATCTTGCGTGTGTTATCTGTCTCTGTGTCTTTTTTTATCTCGTGTGTCTTATACGTGTCACCTTGCGTCTGTCAAATGCCTTTGCTGTTATGTGTGTGTGTGTGTGTGTGTGTGTGTGTGTGTGTGTGTGTGTGTGTGTGTGTGTGTGTGTGTGTGTGTGTGTGTGTGTGTGTTACGTTGCCTTGGCCTTGTTTTAACCGTATCTCTCTTTGTCTTTGTGTGTACGTCTAAGTTTGTTTGTCTTGTATGTGTCTTTCTATCGCTGTCACTCTATATACCTTTGCGTTATTCTATACACAAAACATTTACAATCTAATTAACTTCATATCGTATTATATAACATGTCTGAATTAGTTCAACGTTGTGTTGTTTTATTTTGTTTGGTGACGCTAACTTCGCTTTTCAACCTTATATTTTGTTCTACTTTCTTTTACACCTCCGCATTTCTGTCTTCTTTCTTCCTCACCATTCGTTAAGACCTTATCTCTACTATTTCTACTTTTTCTGTTTCTTCTAATTCTCGT
>NC_091562.1:28003952-28006452 GCF_042767895.1 Penaeus vannamei
CGTACGCATCCTCCTCCTCCCTTCTTCCCTTCCTCCTCTTATTTCTTTTCCTTCTCCTCTTCCTCCACCGCCACCATCTTTTTTCCACCTTCTTCCGCTTCTTCCTCTCCTCTCCTCCCCTCCCCTGCTCTTCCTCCTCTTCCTTCTCCTCCTCTCCTCCCCTCCCCCCTCCCCTGTTCTTCCTCCTCCTCCTCCTCCTCCTCCTCCCTATCCTCCCCTCCTCCTCCTCTTCCTCCTCGTATTCTCCTCTCCTCCTCCTCTCCTCCCCTCCCCTCTCGCTTGCTCTTCCTCCTCCTCCTCTTCCTCTTCCACCACTGCCACCCTTACTCCTCCCAGTCCCCACCTTTTCCTCCTCCTCCACCCGCCACCACCTCTTCCTCCTCCACAACTACCACCCTCACCTTCTCCACCCCCTATCCTCCCCCCTCCCCCGCCCATGGTCCAACCACCTTAAAACACATAATGGATAATTGCGCATCATTAAAAACTTTCGAGAGCTCTTAATGATAGCTTCCCCCCCCCTCCCCCCCTCCCCCCTCCCCGCCCCTCTCCTCACTCGTCGCTGTTCCATCGAGCTGTTCCTTCGACCGACCCCCCCCCCCCCCCATCCGATAAATTCCCACTGGTTACAATCACTTGATGGAAAGAGAAAGAAAAGAAGAAGGAGAGAATAAAAAAAGAGATAAAGAAGAGATAATTCGCAGTATACGAATAAGAATAAACGTGATGATTAATAACAAGAGAATTAATGGAGAATTCCAGCGTCGGTTTAATAAAGAAAAAATATTTGCAGTATGGAGTTAAAGCAAGTTATTGTGATGATGTAATGATAGTGATGATGATTACGAGCCTAATGATAGTGCCGTCGGACTATAATGATTATGGTGTCGATGTCTATAATGATCGTCTTAGAGGAATTTTTAACCCTTTGAATTTCTCTTTTGCAATGAGGATTTTTTTTCATTTCTTTATTAGCTTGGCGATTTTTGGTCAGTGCTATTATCTTGTTATCAATTTCATTATCGTGTTTATTCAGATTGCTGCCTCTATTGTTGTTCTATCATATCATTATAATAGATTATTATGATCATTATTTTCATCATCATCATTAATTCTAACACTATCATTACCAATATAGTTTTTATCCTTATTATTAGTATTAGCATTAGTATTGATGTTAATGTCATCATTATCATTTTTTTTGTTGCTGCTATTATTTTTTATATCATTATCAGCAGTTATAACAATAATTGATAATGACATGGATAATATTAAAAATGATATTAATAACAACAATAATAAAAGCAATGATGATAATAATTACAATAATAATGATTAAGTATTATCATTATGATAATCATAATAATAATGATGATGATGATGATGATGATATTAATGATGATGATAATAATGATGAAAATGATAATGACAATAACAGTAATGATAATAATGATGATGATAATGATAATGATAATAACAAGAGTAATTCCACAGAACAAAAAAAAGAAGGTATCCCTCTCTCTTTCATTCTCCTCTTTCTACCTTTCCCCTGTTAGTCTCTCTCTCTCTCTCTCTTTCTCTCTCTCTCTCTCTCTCTCTCTCTCTCTCTCTCTCTCCTCTCATCTCTCCTCTCTCTCTCTCTCTCTCTATCTATCTATCTATCTATCTCTATCTCTATCTCTATCTCTAATCTCTATCTCTCTCTCTATCTCTCTCTCCCTCCTCTCTCTCATCTCTCTCCTCTCTCTCTCTCTCTCTCTCTCTCTCTCTCTCTCTCTCTCTCTCTCTTCCTCTCTCTCTCTCTCTCTCTCTCTCTCTCTCTCTCTTTGTGTGTGTATGGGTAAGCCCCCTCTCTCCTCCCCTCTCCTTCCCTTGGCCGTCCCAGTACCCTCATCCCCCTCCGTTTTCCCTCAGTTTCTACTTCCACATCTCCCTATTCTCTTTAAGCCCCCTTCCCCTCTCTTTCTCCCTCTCTCCATTGTCGTTCCTTCCTTACGGGAATAATAACAATGATTAGAATAACAAGGATAATAATGATGAAAATAATGATAATATCATTAACAGCAATAAAAATAATAATAATGAGAATAGTAAAAGATTTAGAGTAGGATTCTCATAGTTTCGTAATGCGCGCGCGAGTGTGTGTGTGTGTCGTTCCATGATATCTATGATGACAATTTTTAACCCATTTTACACCAAAATGAACAAAGAAATGAGGAGGAGGATGAAGTAGAGGGAGACAAAGAGCCAAAGGACGAGTTGGAAGAGGTGGGAGAGGAAAATTATGAGGATGGAATATGATCTAAGGCATAAAAATTGCTCATTTTTCAAAAAGAAAAAAAGAATCTTGAAACCCGCAGTCAAATGGTCACCATCGTCATTATCATTACTACCGTTATGATTTTTGTTATCATCATATTAGTAATAAGCATGTTTTACGGTTGCTATTGCTTATTTGCCTTGTGCTCTTTGCCTTTGTCTTACCTCACAAACAATGAAA
>NC_091562.1:28013952-28016452 GCF_042767895.1 Penaeus vannamei
CGCCCGGATGGTGGTGGTGATGGCGGTGGTGATGGTGGGGGAGGGAGGGGGAGGGGGAGACGACTGCGACACGCGCCCCCTCTCGAACCTGATCTGCCTTGACGTGCTTCTTCTTATGATAATCCTCTGTCGCCCCTCTTCGCCTCTCCCGCGCCCTCTCTACTTCTCGCTCTCTGTGTCTTTCTCCGTTCTTTCTCTTTTTATTATTACTATCATCTAGCTCTTTTTCTATATCTTACGCCACTGCATTATTATTACTATTATTATTATTATCATTATGTCATTATTATTATCATTATTATTATTATTATTATCATTATTATTATTATCATGATTATTATTATCATTATTATTATCATCATTATTATCATGATTATTATTATCATTATTATTATTATTATCATTATTATTATTATTATTATTATTATTATTATTATTATTATTATTATTAATATTACTATTATTATTATTATTATTATTATTATTATTATTATTATCATTATTATTATTACTATTATTATTATTAAGCTCTTCCTCTATGTCTTACTCCACAGCATTATTATTGTCATTACTATTATTATTGTTATTATTAGCGTTATTATTATTGTTATTATTATCATTATTATTATTATTATTATTATTACTACTACTATTATTATTATTATTATTATCATTATTATTACTATTGTTATTATTATTTTATTGTTATCATTATCATTATTGTTATTATTATTATTATCATTATTATTGTAATTATTATTAGTAGTAAGATCTTCCTCTGTCTTACTCCATTGCATAATTGTTATTATCATTTAGCTCTTCCTCATGACTTCTCTTTCTTTGCGTCGCTTTTTCTCTGTCAAACTCTCCCTCTCACTCTCTACTTCTCCTTCTTACTTTCTGGTTCTCCTTCTCGCTTCTAACGTTTCTCTTTCTTCTCTGTCTCTTCGTCTCCTTCTCCCTCTTCTTATCTATCTATCTCCGTCTCCTGCTCTATGCTTCTCTCTCTCCCCTTTCCTAATTACGTATCTTCGTCTCCCACTTTATGTTTATCTGTCCCTCTCTGCTTCTTCCTTTCCTTCTCGACCTTTTTCTCTCTCCCTTTCCCTCTCCCTCACTACTTCTCCCTCTCCCCCTCTTGCCTTTTTCTCTCTATCTCCATCTCTCTATTTTTTTTTTCTCTCTCTCTGTCTCCCTCTCCCTCTTTTCTTTTCTATCCCTCTTACTCTTTACTGTCCCCCTCTCTTTCTCTACCTCTTTTTTCCCCCTATTTTTCTGCCACTCCCTGGCCTTCTGTACCCCCCCCCCCATCCTCCTTTCCTTCTCCACTTCTGTCTTTCCTTTTCCTTTTCCCTCACTCGCTCTCCTTCTTTACCTTCTCCTTTTCTCTCTACTTTCCTCTATTCATCTCTTTCCTTATCCCTTCCTCTCCTACATTACTTTCCCTCTCCCTCATTGGCTCTCCCCCTCTCCCTCTGCATCTCTTTTTTTTTCTTCCTCTTCCTTTCTTTCCCTTTCTTTTCCATTCCACATCTCCCTCTCTCTCTCTTCTTCCCCTTCTCTACCTCTCTCTCTTTCCATCTTCTACTCCCTCTCTACCTCTTTTTATATATTTACCTTTCCTGCTCCCACTTTCCTTCTATCTTCCTTCCTTTTCTCCATCTAACTCTCTATCTATCCCCTACCTCTCCCTCTCCTTGTATATCTCTCCCTCTCTTCCTTTACCTCTCCCTCTCTCTTCTTTTACTTCTTTACTTTTTCTCTCTCTATCTCCCTCTCTATCTCCTTCTCCTTTCTTTACCTCTTCTTCTCCATCTCCCTTTTTTCTCTCTCTCCCATTACATTTCTTCCTTTGTTTCTCCTTTCATCTCGTTTTAACTTTGCCCCTTTCATTCTCTTCATCTCTGTTTCTACCCCTCCCTCTCCCTTTCCCTTACTACTTCTCTCTCGTCCTCTCCCGCTTCTCCCTCTCCTCCTTTCTTCCTCATTTCTCTCTTCTCCGTCCTTTCCTCCCTCGTCACTTTCCTTCTCTCTCACTCTTTATTCTCTCTCATTCCCTCTCTTCTTTAGCTGTAACTTGATCGGCTTTTGTGTGATGCAACGTTCGTACGGAACAGATCAGGTGATAGGAAATAGGAGTAAGAGCTGTGTTTGCTTTTTGTGTGTTTCTCTTATTCTTTGTGTGTGTGTGTGTGTGTGTGTGTGTGTGTGTGTGTGTGTGTGTGTGTGTGTGTGTGTGTGTGTGTGTGTGTGTGAATGATGATAATATGTGTGTATGTGTGTAAATGATGATAATATGTGTGTATGTGTGTAAATGATGATAATATGTTTGTGAATGTATTTGTGTGTGTGTGTGTGTGTGTGTGTGTGTGTGTGTGTGTGTGTGTGTGTGATGTGTGTGTGTGTATGTGTGTGTGTAAGATGATAAATGATGATAATATGTGTGTATGTGTGTAAATGATGATAATATGTGTGTATGTGTGTAAATGATGATAATATG
>NC_091562.1:28023952-28028952 GCF_042767895.1 Penaeus vannamei
ATCCCATTATGAGTGGGTTAAATTCCTAAACACATCATCAGCTTCCACATCCTTATTTTGAATGTCACGGCAGATTCCTAGTCTGGAAGGGAGTGGGTGCCGGCAGCTCGTTACCTCCAAGGAACACGAAGGCCATGTCGTGTCCTCAATAGTCTGGTCGCAGGCCAATAATGAGATTTACATTGGTGACACAACAGGGAGGGTGTCTGTTCTGTATGTGCCAAAGAGTAAGGTGAGAGTTTTCAATTTGATGTTTAAAGTATGTTCCTTTAGTTAATTTTCCTCTTCATCTGTCATTTTTTCATGCATTATTTATATGTCTATATCGCCTTCAAATTTCTACTTAGATTTTTAATTACCATTCTTTATATTAGTTTTTAAAGGAAAATTAATTATACATACATTCTAATAGACAGTAACAAATAAAGAATTAACATATTTGTATTCTTTCTCCAACAGACAGCTATGTTTTTCAGAACTTCATCCATTCACCTGATGACTTTGGACTCAGGTGTTACTCAGTTAGACTACAGTGAAAACTACCTGCTTGTTTCAACACTAACCAGGTCCTACATATGTAACACAACCCTAGAGACGTTCACACAAGTTGGAACTAAACTGCGTCAAGGAGAATATGGAGGGTGTTTCTGCAGAGTGTATCCCAGTGCTGCTGCTCCCTCAGGCACACCACCTACTCCCAGGAATACTCAGGATGTAAACCTAGAAGGATCGCAAGCAACAGACAACACTCTCTCAGGCTCAGGGAAATTTAACCTATCTGACTGTTATGAAGCCATGGAAGATGAGGGGAAGCTGGAGCAGGTCAGATACTCTCAGGAAAAGACCATTAGCATGCCTTTGAATGGCATAACCTCTCGTGTTTTCTGTGCTAGGCCAGGGACCAGGATCTGGGAGGTGGACCACTCAGGGAAAGTTCTCGTTACCCACCAGTTGAAGAGGGCACTCCTTGTACCCCCTGCTGATGTTTTATTCACTGATGGCAGCATGGGAGAGAATGAATCCCTAAATAGGAGACAGTATGCTACCCTGGACAGGAAAGTGAAACAGAACTTGGATTATAATGATGATCAGAACAGACCCAGGGAAGACCAAGACTTTGATCAAGAGCCAGGCAAAAGCAATCCAGCCTCTGTTACTCACCCACCAGTGAGTGTAGCCTTCACAAAGTTACTGAGTTTTTACAATAGCTACCTTCTGGCTATTTCCACCTATGGTATTTACATCATTGATCCATCAAACTCAAAAGTGTTGCTGTGGATCAGTGTGGCTGAAGGTGTCACTGATGTGAAAGTTTCTGGCAACACTCTCATATACAGAATGAGTACTGGAAGCATTCAGAATTTGATGATAACAACAGTTGATATTGCAGTGTTGGTTCTGCATACCAAAGGCTTATTCAATGAATGTGCACAACTTTGCCTCCAGTACGAGAATATTTTCAGGAACTCTAAACTGCTTTATAAATTAGGAGTGAAGATTCTTGCAGATCTGGCAAGTCAGGTGAAGGATGAGTTAACCAAAGACAGATTAGAAAACTTGAAAAAGCTTCTCACTCATGAGAAAGATCAGACAGACTTAAGAAATAAACTTCCGGATCAAAACGTGTCTGACATGCAAGAGAACAGCTATCAGTCAGATGTCAAACAGGGGTTGACCTCTGTATTCAGGATGGGTCATAGTGCTTTCTTGCCTTCAGCAGTAACTAGATGGTACAGTGAGCCATACTTAGGGCATGTACAGAACAGAGTTCTCTCACTTTCTCAGGCAACACTGTCTACTGAGAGTAGTCCCAGTCATCATACCAAAGGAAGCAGATATACCAGTAGTACAGCCTCAACATTCTTTACAGAAGCACACAGTAGCCTTTCCTTGACACAGTTCTCCAGTGAGGACACACTGCAGTCTGCCTCATCAGGCAAGTCATATAGTGGTCTTAGTATGTCATCGCAGTTTTCAGGTATAGGATCAAGCACTCCTGAATTGGCCTATAACAGACGTCCAAGTAGCCCAACCCTGTCATCTGGAAGATGCTCTTCACAATCTGGATCTAATAAGGTATCCCTAAAGAGTTTGGATACTTCTCAAGAGCTGTATGAAGATCCTCTCTTTCCACCTGGAGAAGATTCTCCAGAACTTGAAATGGCAACAAGACTCTTTTTAGATGGTAAGCATGGCTCTTACAATGCGTATGACTCACACAACTTCTACTCATATGCTTATGCTCCAATTCACCCTGGGTCAGAAACTGCAGCCATTTTGCAGGATCTTATGGAAAATGTAACAACAAATGTAGTTGACACAATAACTTCTGGGACCAAGACTCTTACCGAGAAGTTAAAGAATGTAGGACCCCTAAAACCTAGTGGGGACAGGTCACCTCTACCCATTAAAAGAGACATGCTTTCCCAGCAACAGACAGTGGGTAAAACCTTTACAGATTGGGAAGAGCATCAAAGTAGTGGAAATGATCCTGACTTAGATGCTTTTGACACAGACATTGTCATCAAAACCAAAACAAAGAAAAAAGGAGCAAGGCCTAGTTCAGGAAGTTCTCCCGCAATAAGTAGGTCTTCCACTATGCAGGATGCAGAAGAAGTTTTGCGGCCAAGCATGGAGTTACCAGATGTTATCCGCAATTTGCATGATTTAGTAAACTCAACGCTATGGCAAATACAGCAAACAGATGACCAAGAAGAAGCCTTGAATCTTATGACACACTGGTTTGATGTCTATTGCAGCACCATACAACAGATTCAGAGCCGACGTTCATCTCCACAGTCTGGGGAAGAGGTGCAAGGAGAAGGTCCAATTTCATTGTCTTCTGTTGATAGCTCATTTTCTTATGGTAGTGGAGGTACTTGTGAATCACTGAACTGGGACAGTACTGACATTGGGTTTGAACCTTCTAATATGAGTGCTGATATCATTGAACAGATCACAGAGCTTTTCATTCAGTGTCTTCTAGCTGGAGTGCATTCAGAATATTTACAGAACCCTAAAATAAGTTCTGGAATCCAGAAGCCAGACATGATTCCTCACCCTCTAACACCAGAAGAAGTTAGGAAAATGGATTCCATCTATGCCACCCTGATATCAAATGATTGTGGACTCATCAGGTACTCAAGTGTGTTGAATGGGCTTGAGTCTCTTGGACGGCATTCTTATGTCTGTACTTGGGCAGCTCTGCTAGAAAGAGTAACCAAAGACTTTGATACCTTCATCACTCATCCCCTTCCTGATATCATCTCAGATCTTGACTTCACTCGGTCCCAGCGTGTGGCCTTCCTCTACAAACTTGCCTCTGGTGGGAACATGAAGAACTTCATTCATGCTGCAACTCGGATTGACAATCCTACTGTGATACTTGATGTGGTTTTGATATTGAATTACTTATCACTTCGGTCACCTGAACTAGACTGTACTGCAGCCAGGTTACACTATCAAAAGCAGTATCTCCTTCAGTATCTGACTGAAGTGTCCATATGCAAAAACTTAAGGAAGATGTACCTGGATTCATGGTGCAGGTACCCTGAGCTCCAGTATGACATTCTCAATGCCATATTCAGTGCCTTGAATCCTGGCAGCTTTTCATGCAGCTGTGGTATGCCTTTGCCACGAAGGAGGCTCCTGCCCTTGAAGGATTTTGTAGAGACCATTTTGACTTATCATATCATAGATGCAAAGAGAATAGCTGATTTATGCCAAAGTTTTGGATACTGGGATGGTTTTTGCTCTCTCTCTTTACAATACAGCCTGCAGCCAACCATGAAATGTTTGCCATACATATTACAGAACTGTAACTTGGATATTTTGCATGATGCCTTGGAGTTACTTCAGCCCACTTCCTATAGAAGTGTATTTGATTCTTTAACAGCTATAACAACAGAGAATTCATCAGTTATTAAATGTTTCAGATGTCAAAAGAGCATTAATTTGGTGTCAGAAGCAGAAGCCAGTCTGGAAGGCAGCCAGTCAAATTTTGTATACAAATTTAGAGTGAATGGCGAACCTCAGTTCAAGGACTCAGTCCCTGAGAGTGACACGGCCTGGACAGAGACGCTGTATAGGAGCCTGGAATCCTCTGGTCCATCCAAGGAAGACTTGCAAAAGGGTGAACTAAACTCAATGAATCTTAAGTCCCATCAGGAATCAGAGGAGAAAACTGTGCTTAGTGTAAGCCAGGTGTGGGAGGCTGTGATAGTGCAGGTGTTAAGAAGAAAAGGAGCTGCTGAGACCATGAAGCTTCTCCAGTCTGTGGAAGAAAAGATTCCAGCAGGAATAATTCCCCAGAAGTAAGTAATTATGTCATAATTATTTTGAGTGCTGTAGTTTTCCCCTTTTCCCAAAAAAGAAATAATAAAAATAGTGTTGTATCCAATAAGCCTTATCATTAAAGGAAAGCTGACCACTGATGACATTAGGCTTTAGTTATTAGTTTTAATGCTTATACTAAAAACAGTATTTCCTAGATTACAAGAAAGCAAAAACCTAAATGTTTTGTATGAATTTCAGTGATAGACATAATTATTAGAAAAAAGACAGACATACATACACTTTTTTTTTCTTTGAGTGATTTATTTACACAGCTTAGAACAGATAAACAAAGTTTCAGTCTGCCTTTTCCTGTTGCAGCTTCTGACATATAGACAAGACAGTTTGATACTATGTTTATGCAATATCCTGATCAAGTCATATAAACACCTGAGTAGCTACATAAAGTTTTATTATATATATGCATATACCTATATTTATTTTTTCTTTCTGTTTCAGAGTATACAACTGGTGCATCTTGGCATCCTTGGTGGATGATAAGGGACTTGCAGTTCGATGGGCACTTCTAGACACTCTTTCAGGTGCAAAGAATAAGCCATATTCTCAGAAAGTGAGTTATTCACCTGATTTTGGGGATGACATTGTTAATTTTACCTTTGTGTGTGTGTGTGTGTGCGTGTGTGCGCGCGCATGTGCGTGCGTGCGTG
>NC_091562.1:28038952-28041452 GCF_042767895.1 Penaeus vannamei
AAACTAACTGTAGTACATTAAAATTTTCCTTCTAAACTTATACCTTTAGTTTATGTGCCATACGGTGTGCAATGCCAACATTTGACGTCCAGACTGAAGCACACAGGCCAAAATTAGAGTTGTTGGCACGCTTGACTACCTCTTCCTCTGTGTCAAAGGGTACAACACAGGTTACTGGGCCAAAGATCTCCTCTTGCATGCAACGAGAATTGTCATCCAGCCCAGTGATGATGGTTGGTCTCATGAAATATCCCTGAAATAAAAGGCCATGTAAAATTATTTATTCACTAAATGATGTTGTACATTCTTGACATATATACTTTTGCTACCGGAATATTTTCATATAGGGTGCCATATTAAACATTGTAATCAAGTAAATGGGATGTGGGTGGCCCAAAAGGAGTCAGCAGTCAAGAACAAGCAGGCAACAGATGACATACATAATCTTATAAGAACTATCTCTTTCAAGGTGAGAAAATTCTCAACTATGGCTCTATATTGTTCCCAGAATAGGTGCCCAGAGGTAGAGGGAGAAAGGTGCCAAAATGACAGATTTTAATATCCTGCCAAAAAACTCTTTTAGACATCTGAAATCTAGAATTATATTATGATATGGATAAATATGTAAAATTTGATTGCAATTTACAGCACACTATCTTGATGCCTTTTATATTCTAAGGTAATCAATCCCTGCACACAATGTATGTGTGTGTTGGGGAGAGGGGGGTTGGTGCCTGCTTGGGTGTGTGTCTGTGTGCAACATTTATCATATGTCTATATGTATAAATATCTTTACACTACCTGATATTCAAAAAACAACACAAAACAATAATAACTAACATGCCTTTAAACCTCACAACAGCACTGTTTCCACAAGATTTTTACTCTATATACTTTCCTCAAAAGCCTAATTTACATACCTGTTTATTATCCTCAGGTAAAATAAGCAGGTCCACACCTTCACCACAAAGAACACTTCCTCCGTCCTCGACTGCATACTTGACATACTTTTTCACTTTTTCCAAATGGGGCTTTGAGTTAAGGGCCCCCATGAAGACCTCTTGACTGAAGGGGCAGCCTACCTTGATCTCTCTAATGAACAGAAGTTGGAGATTAAATTTCCTTCTTTTTCTTATATTGCACATTTTTCCATAAATCTAATTGACAATCAGAGTATGAGGTACTACCTGATATTGTTTTCAGTAAAGGTTTTGAGTAAAAAGCATCTTTTCCCTAAAAGATATACTTTTGAGGAGGGCGCCACCTAAACACTTGCCATAGAGAGACAATCGAGGACCACAACAACAATAATAACCCCTTACTTTGTTTAAAATAGTTAGGGGAAGATTTTGGCAAAGTACAAAAGGCTCAATCAGATGGAAATGCTTCTATTCTCACACAAGATCAACAGATTCATTGACATCAACTAGAATAGAGAATAAATATCTATGAAAACACTCCAAAAAGAGTTACAAAGAGAATAATCATATACACAAATATAATGTATCTGTTCAAAAGACTACTTTTAAACCACTCTGAAAGTTGAATAGATTCAGATGCAAAAAATGTTATCAACTGACCACCTGTTATGCCTTAATAATACAAAAAAGATAAAAATGTTCATGTACCAACACCTACTTACAAATTATGACAGCAGCATCATTAGAGAGATCAAGGAAATACACAACTTCAATTAAGCATGCCATTTCTACACAGCTACTACAAAGGCAGTCTAAAAAAAAAATCTTTATCAGAATACTGAAGCATCTCTTGATCTCTAACTACAGCAAAACCATCAAGAATAATAAGGAAATCTAGAAAAACAACACTTACTTGGCTATATCCACAAACTTTTCTAGGAATGTCTCATAGATGGGACGCTGAACAAAGATTCTTGAAGTACAGAGGCAAACCTAAAGATATTGTTGATAATGATAATGTTTATGTCACACACAAAATCTTTTAATTAATTTTATCATAGTTTTATAACTATAATTTGTTAGTAACTTGGTTAAAAAGAAAATGAAAACATAAACAAATTAAAAATTTGTGCGACATATTATCAGACAATTTATGAAAAAGGTTGAAAAAAAAGTATTAAAGAGACAAAAAGCAAAAAGGAGGAGAAGAAAAATGTGATGTAAAAAAACACACCTGACCCTGATTGACAAAAGACGATCTCTTGAGCGTGTTCACACAAGCATCTAAGTCACAGTCACTGAAAACTACAGCTGCATTTTTCCCACCCATCTGAAAAAAATAGCAGTCTATCAAATCTATACTAGCCATTTTGCATACACTTGACACATTAATTAATGCAGGCAAGTATATCAATAGAAAATTACAGCAATTTCTTCAGGCAAGTTACTACAAAATAATGGCAATAAATTTTGTAACAATTTATGAGTTTCTGTAAAGCCATATCTGATAAAACTAGCAGCCTACATAATCACTAAACTTTGCACCACAGACTAATTAGATGGAGAATTTTGTTATCAGT
>NC_091562.1:28046452-28048952 GCF_042767895.1 Penaeus vannamei
CAGTTTTCTTTTTGCCCGAACGCAAAACATGAACTTTCATTCTTGTGGCCTTTTCCCAATAAAATCTGTGGTAACACAAAACGAAATATGATTTTTCCTATTAGTTTTGCAACAAAAATAGTTTCGGAAGCTTAAACCAAAGTAATGATTTTCAGATTTTATTACTTCCTTGTTCACTGCACTGTATAAAACAATATACAATAAATGCATTAAGCCAATAATAAATCCTTCAACAACATAAAATGCACCCACATCTCTTTAAAGATAGTGTATTAGGTGTATAACTTCAGAAAACGTGGGACAAGCTATAAACTTGTGCTGTTTTTTCCGATGTCTTAGGGTGTCGTGCGACGCGCCACGCCCTCAAAAGCTGTCTCGTGATCGGAGGTAAGAAACGTCGCTAAGATCCGCCCACTTCTGTGACGTAGTCGGAATGCCACAGTGCGCGGCTAGCTGTACTTACTCTTTTGACTCGTATTCAGTATTTTAGAATATGACATCCTAGATGGCATTTGATATCTTATGGAGGGCTGTGCTGTGTTATAGCCAATATAAGGACATATATGCATGAAAATGCCTGAGGTAGGAGGAATGCATCTTCCAACTTGATATATAATTACCACTTGCTCAATTCCCATCATGTGAAAGATGTAATTGTCATAACTGCTGGAAAGGACATTATTTTTTATCTAAAAAATGATACTATTCATAGAGTGTTGCAGGCCTGAATGTTTAAAGTCACTGTGGGACTGTGACTCTGCCTTTGATCCCCAGGTGGAAGACCCAGCTGAAGTGACATCAGATGAAATTTCCGTTGTGATGACGTTCAGTCTGCCACTTCGTAGAATCCCAGCCTTAGTCATCATATATTGCTGTTATTAAAAGGATTTCTCTAGAGTCCTGTCTCTTTTTAAGATTTTTTACCATTTCCATAACAGAACCGTTTTCCATCCATCCATACACCAGTCCACTCATCCATCCATCCATACACCAGTCCACTCATCCATCCATCCATACACCAGTCCACTCATCCATCCATCCATACACCAGTCCACTCATCCATCCATCCATACACCAGTCCACTCATCCATCCATCCATACACCAGTCCACTCATCCATCCATCCATACACCAGTCCACTCATCCATCCATCCATACACCAGTCCACTCATCCATCCATCCATACACCAGTCCACTCATCCATCCATCCATACACCAGTCCACTCATCCATCCATCCATACACCAGTCCACTCATCCATCCATCCATACACCAGTCCACTCATCCATCCATCCATACACCAGTCCACTCATCCATCCATCCATACACCAGTCCACTCATCCATCCATCCATCCATCCATACACCAGTCCACTCATCCATCTATCCATACACCAGTCCACTCATCCATTCGTCCATACATCCATACACCAGTCCACTCATCCATTCGTCCATACATCCATACACCAGTCCACATCCATCCATTCATCCACACACAAGTC
This sequence comes from Penaeus vannamei, assembly GCF_042767895.1. NCBI lineage: Eukaryota > Metazoa > Arthropoda > Malacostraca > Decapoda > Penaeidae > Penaeus > Penaeus vannamei. Next base: position 28,047,951 of record NC_091562.1, read on the forward strand.
CACTCATCCATCTATCCATACACCAGTCCACTCATCCATCTATCCATACAGCAGTCCACTCATCCATCTATCCATACACCAGTCCACTCATCCATCTATCCATACACCAGTCCACTCTTCCATCCATCCATACACCAGTCCACTCATCCATCCATCCATACACCAGTCCACTCATCCATCCATCCTTTCACCAGACCACTCATCCATCCATCCATTCTCCAGTCCACTCATCCATCCATCCATACACCAGTCCACTCATCCATCCATCCATACACCAGTCCACTCATCCATCCATCCATACACCAGTCCACACATCCATTCGTCCATACATCCATACACCAGTCCACATCCATGCATTCATCCATACACCAGTCCACTCATCCATCTATCCATACACCAGTCCACTCATCCATCTATCCATACACCAGTCCACTCATCCATCTATCCATACACCAGTCCACTCATCCATCTATCCATACACCAGTCCACTCTTCCATCCATCCATACACCAGTCCACTCATCCATCCATCCATACACCAGTCCACTCATCCATCCATCCATACACCAGTCCACTCATCCATCCATCCATACACCAGTCCACTCATCCATCCATCCATCCACCAGTCCACTCATCCATCCATCCATACACCAGTCCACTCATCCATCCACCCATCCATACACCAGTCCACTCATCCATCCATCCATCCATACACCAGTCCACTCACCCATCCATCCATACACCAGTCCACTCATCCATCCATCCATACACCAGTCCACTCATCCATCCATCCATCCCTCCATGAACACCAGTCCACTCATCCATCTATCCATACACCAGTCCACTCGTCCATTCGTCCATACATCCATACACCAGTCCGCTCATCCATTCGTCCATCCATCCATACACCAGTCCACATGCATCCATTCATCCATACACCAGTCCACTCATCCATCTATCCATACACCAGTCCACTCATCCATCTATCCATACACCAGTCCACT
>NC_091562.1:28053952-28061452 GCF_042767895.1 Penaeus vannamei
TATATCCATCTATATATATATATATATATATATATATATATATATATATATATATATGCATATATATATATATATGTATATAAATATATATTCATATATATAAATATATATTCATATATATAAATATACATCTATATATACAAATATATATTTATACATTTACACATACATATACTTCTATATATTGACATATATAAAATATACATATTCATACATATCTATATATAATATTTATATATAAATTTATATATTACATATACTATTTATACATATCTAATATAAATATATATATACATATGTATTTCATGTATATGCGCGCACGCAAACACACACACACACACACACACACACACACACACACACACACACACACACACACACACACACACACACACACATATATATATATATATATATATATATATATATATATATATATATATGCTCACAAGATAAGTAAGATTGTTATGGTTTGCCAGGCTCGTAAATTACCAAACTGTCAAACTGTAAAAGCTATGGAGGTTATTCATCCTATATTCGGATTTTGCTGGAGAGAAGGCTTATCTTATCCTAAGGGTACTAGGGTTGTCCTTGGTGTGTTCCTTTAACACTCGTACGAGAATCACCCTCTTTTCCACGACCTCTACATCGTAACTACTGGAGGGGAATTGGAAAGGACAAGCGTAAAGTCGCACACGTAGTTACCACTACGCCCGTTAGTAAGGCCTTGACTATTCCATTACACTTACTGTTTTTTCTGTTCAACACTAGAAGAAAAATTCGATGTGGAAAGTGGAAGTAACGTCTTTGAAAACACCCTTAGACACAGTAGTCTTTAACGCGTCACTCCGTAGCTGGACGAGATACAACCCGTGAACTTTGTCAAGGCCACGAGCCCAAGACGAGTCGCTGAGGCATCACATATGCCAGATACTGCTATTCTCGGGACGCCATATACCCGTACGGTCATTTTAAGGTATTATATTCGTATTTTCCTTTTTTTTTCATTTTGAGGGAATTATGGAAAGACGGACGATTGTTTTGTGGTGTGATGCATCGTTGATTTAATTTTCATGTCGTTAGTTTTAAATTTGATTGAAATATGAAAAAATGCTCTTCGATCTTCGATCCGCGTTCGATTCCAGCGCGAAGGTCAAATTATGATAGTTTGAAAGCCACATTTGGGAAGTTTAACTCCTCCACGCCCAGCTTCCATTTGTATTTTCATTCTGATATTTGTTTTTGTTTTTTGTATTTATAATGTGTACACAGACTACAACTGAGTTCAGATGATGTGCTAAATATAAGCGAGGACATTAGTATTCTTGTCATAATGGATTGCACATCATGTGAGGAACGGTTGCCACTTGCCGGTCAGCTAATGCATTCTGCTTGCTAAAACATTTTGAACAACTTTACTTGAAATAACTCTATTGCCTTTTTATCGCTTATGTCTTTGGAGAAGTTAGTGGTGGTTATGCTGAATTAGGGTATAGATTGTTTTAATCTTTCTTTACAAGCTTTTTAAAGTTAATGATATCATGCTTGTTGCTATGCAGATTTTTTTTGTACGTGATGCTTTTATGTTATACTGTGAAATCAACACATGAACTTTGATTGAAATTAGAGAGGTTAGATGATTCAGAAATAAACTATAATTACCGGAGTTTTTTCGTTTCTATTATTTCCATATTATGTTCATTGCTATTAATGATAACAGCAACAATGATGATCTTAATGATAATATTCATCCAATGATCCTAATAACATGACAATGAGAACACCATTAGGGATGATTAACGCACATATTAATTATTAACAAAATTAATAAAAACAAACAAAAAAGGTTAAATATGACAAAATTTAAGCGTGAAATTAGTTTCTCAGTTGAAGAGAATTTCCTGGTTTTTTAAACGCAGCGCACTGGAGCAGAATGACTATTATAGTACACATATACAAATAAAGCTCTCTCTCTCTTTCTCTCTCTCTCGCTGTCTTTCTCTCTCTCTCTCTCACTGGATAATTTATGCTCAGAAAGTAAAGAAAAAATAAAAGCCACGATTACGCCGAAGGCCACCGGCTCGTCTCTTCACTGTTTTGTTTACACACGCATGCAGTTACGTTCACAAACAAACACGCAAGCACAAACATACATATATACATCCATGCACAGTAAATACATGTATACATGCATTTACAGCGCATACATATGTAAATATATATGCATACACATACACACACATGTGCGTGTGTAGGTTATACCACATATGCCTGCGTACAAGCCGATCCGACACATCAGTCGATCCCTAAACGTCGGATTTTAGGCCTATGTTGGCTGAAGTAGACGACCTCCAAAGTGAAACCATCTCCATTTCCCCAGCTTCATTATATGGTTGAAAAAGAAAACGATATCTCATACACAACTGGAAGGCATTAATTCTTAAACATTTAAAAGCAAGTGAGTTCTAACGATGTAAACCAGGCTAACCTAACCTTAATGAACATAAACCACCCTATGATTTAAGTTATTCACACATTATTATGATCTATGCGCTGAAATTTCATTCTATATTCGACGTACAAGTCGACCCCTGGTTTTGGAAAGGTAATTTAGGCTTCTAATGCCGGCTTATACGCCAGTTTATAGTGTTAAAATATACATACACACACAAACACACATACACACACATATACATATACATTTTAAATATATATATATATATATATACATAATATATATGTAAATATATATTATGTGTATAATATATATATATATATATATATATATATATATATATATATATATATATATATATATATATATACATGTATATACATAAATATATATATTTATATATATATTAGATAAATATATATATACATTATGTATATGTATAGATACATTATATATATATATATATATATATATATATATGTATATATATATATATATATATATATATATACGCCCGTTTATATATATATATATATATATATATATATATATATATACACCGGTTTATATATATGTATATATATATATATATATATATATATATGAATATATATATATATATATATATAGAATATACATACATATATATGAACATATATATATATATATGAATATATATATACATGAATATATATATATATGAATATATATATATGAATATATATATATATATATATATATATATATATATATATATATATGCACATGTATTATGCATATCTATATCATCTATATTTCACCAGGGTCACCAGGGTTTTTTCTGAGTCGCCAGAGGGCCCTAAAAGAAGAAGAAAAGAATCCACAGCTGGATGTATCAGTAAAAGTTAATGTTTTGTATTAACACTTGTTTATTGAAATTCAATGTGTTGGCAATATAAACTTATAAAAGTATAGAATAAGGTAAGCTAATATACAGCAGCAAGTATAACTACCATGAAAATGGTTGGATATATTACTACGTGTTCACACATTTAGGATCGCTAGCCCAGGCTAAAACTGTCTTTAAGGTCGCACCAAAAAAGTTTGGGAAACACACACACACACACACACACACACACACACACACACACACACACACACACACACACACACACACACACACACACACACACACACACACACACACACACACATATATATATATATATATATATATATATATATATATATATATATATATATATATAAACACACACACACAACAATAGAAGTCAATTGATGTGTGACACAAGTAAGTGTATATAATGTTTTGGCCTAATTTGTATATCTTGTTCACATTTAGTATATAAAACTACTGTGATGTTATACGTAATATTCATATGTCACTCATGCGTACATATATATATATATATATATATATATATATATATATATATATATATATATATATAAATTTCCAATTTGTTCTATCTTTAGACAGCTGACGGTGATGTCATGCGGAATGGCACTGATAATGCCAGTCATACGAGCATACATCGTCTCCCAGCACCTCTTTCCTTCTATTTGTCTCTTCGCTTGGAAAGACAAATATCTTATCTGCCTTTGCAATATATAACCCTTTCGCACATGATTTTACTGTGAAATGAAGCTGGTATTTCCTGATACTGCAGTGTAAAATAAATATTTGCAATTCGTTCTGTTTTATTTAAGAAACTGAATTTTATTGATATCATATTGACATATTGTTGTTACCTGTGCCTTATTTGTAGGCTTCGTCGTTCTACACATCACTCCACATTCACCAAACAGACTGACAGTGTTAGCACATACAAAACACTGGTAATATATGTCATTCCAGAATACATTCTCTGACTAAGCGTCATTCCATCTTTCGGAAATCGAATGAAATGACACTGACATCATTCGTCATTCCAGTATAATATAAATTTTCTCTACATCACATTAAATCTTCACCAAACTTACTGACTTGGCAGCACATGGAAAGGCATTGTTATTAACTGTCATTCCGATTATTATTATTTCCTTGTACCTCTTTTCACAAAATACACATGAAAAGACACCGTGTCTCCGTTCTCGTTCCATCGTTAGAAAACTGCAGCAGATTACCAGAGAAACAACATTTATATTACCTGCATTACAGTTTAAAATTACTCCTCCACACCTCATTACATCGTAAGCAAACGTTGACAGTGATCTCACATGGAATGGCGATGCCATTACCGTCATTACTCGGGCAAAACAAGGAAATCTCGGACAAAAACCGCAAATTCAGAATACCAGTTCTGCCTCGGCTTATTTCACACGACATCGGTATTCTTCAGTTTGTTGAAGGTGGAAGGAGACGTGGAGAAAACATTTAGATTGGAACGTCAGGTACTATCTAAGTGACTTCATTGTCATTCAGTTTACAAAAGATATAATGAGATGCAGAGAAAGGATTTCATTTGGATTGATAAGGAATTGGTATTATCCTAAAGTCTGAATGGAATGACAGGTACACTGAATGGATATAACATTCCATGAGATGTGAATGTCCTTCAGTTTACTTGAAATGGACAAAAATATCTAGTAAATTAGTCCAAAAAGTTATTTACGCTGACCATAATATTGGTGAGTCCCCCATATCACGTCAGAATTATTAATTCAAACAGGTTTCAGCAGGTTTTTTAATTCTATTTTTCTAATCGTGTCAGTTCCTAATACATCTACCACTACCATATACCGAAACACACATAAGATAGCTTCTCCTTATCTTACAATATTCAAGGAAAACGAGTTTCATTGTTCTAATAGAAAACGTAAATATCTTAGGGATAACCTCTGTATACATAGTTTCTGTAGGAAGATGTAATTAGACGCTAGTGGAATATAACTTAATATCAGCTGAACCCAGTGTTATGCAACAAAAAAGAAAAAATACAACTAAAAATTAAAGTAAATAATCATGTGATACTGAATACAGTAGACGTATTATGCATGAACCCTGGTTCACGTCAAACCAGGGATAGGTTTATATTTGTATACACATATACATTCATACATACATACATGTGTGTGTGTGTGTGTCTGTGTGTCTGTGTGTCTGTGTGCATATATAGATAGATAGATGGACACTCTGATAGATAGATAGATACCTAAAGAACTCCATAAAACAGTGTTGCAAACCTATGAACTGCCTCCGGATATAAATACCGCACCTCATTTCGTGGGAAATCTATAAAACAAGTCTATATCGATGTGATACAGATTTTGTTGTATATTAACATTGGTCACACTACACAGTGCATTTCTGTAATTTAGATATATATACATACATAATGTGGTACAGGTGTCCTGACCCCCTCTTCCCCCGGCGATCTTTTTACAGAACACTGACATTTGACGTCTGACTCACAGTCCTGCCACTCACGGAGCCTTTACATAACGAACGCCAAATCATTCAGAAAGTAACGCTGCTGCCGGGATGGCGCCACACACCCAGATAGAAAGTAACACAAGAGGTATAAGAGCTATTTTTTATAGGTAACTGTACAATGAAAAACACAATAAAATAGTTCTTTTTCACAAGCCCCATAATAGCCGAACTTAGGACATTTCGCAGGCGCAAAAACACCCTTAAGGTTGCGTTCGTTCCCGCGCCAGAAGTCACCGGTTGCTCCCTGAAAACGTGCTCGGGTTTGCGTCCACAAATCCCTTCGCGCAACCGTTTCTCACGCCGAGATCGCCATGGTGGAAAGACGACTTGCAACTGTGAATTTTACTCTACGAAGCACACGAATTCACCTTATAGAATTAATGGAAGGTTGAACAGTAAACTACTGATTTCTATTTCTTTGTTAAGATTTTCTTTGGTCTTAATTAAAGCGCTAATCCTGCCATTTGCACATATCGACGACAATGCAAAAGTCCATTTCATTGTGTATTTGGGCTGTTGTTTTTCTTTACGCTGGAGCTTTTCGTTTTATGAGTCTAAAAAGCCGCATTTTGTAATATTTGTTGATCCAAGTAAATTATTACATTTTTTTCCCTAGGGACTAAAAGGTACTGATGAATGCATTGGAACTACATATAAGCGCCGGAATCACTTGTGTGACATCAAATTTAGATCGTTTAGTTTCACTTCTAACAAACCGCAGAACCCCAATAAACAAACATATACATACACAAACACACACGTGTATATATATATATATATATATATATATATATATATATATATATATATATATATATATATATATACATAAATATATATGTATATATACATATATGTGTATATATATATATATATATATATATATATATATATATATATATATATATATATATATATATATGATATATATATATATATATATATATATATATATATATATATATATATATATATATATATGTGTGTGTGTGTGTGTGTGTGTGTGTGTGTGTGTGCGTGCGTGTGTGTGTTTATGTGTATTTATATACATATATATACATATATGTGCACTTACATATACATATATATGAAGAGAGAGAAAGAGAGAGAGAGACAGACAGACAGACGCAAACAGACAAACAAATATAAATCACTGTACACATACATCAAGCCACACCACTCTCCGTCAGCGTCCACGGTTCTCGTCCAGTGTCCCGGCGGAGGAACCAACGAACGAAGACCGAGCTGAGGCGCTGCTGCTTCTGGCCTTCGCTAACGCTGTCCGTGATATGCTGAGTCATTGGTGGCGCTCAAATCCTCCGTTAAAACACTTCTGTTGTTTTGTTGTTGTTTCTTTTTGTGTTATATTCACTGTCGTTGTTGATATATAGTGTAGTTGTATTACTGCTTGTTATTATATGCTATTATATATTATAAGTTATTATTATATACTATTATGTTAAATAATATTATAAATAGTATAGTTCTATTACTTCTTGTTAGCATTAGATAGGTTATATATAGCAATTTTTTAGATAATGGAGGTATTTGAGTAATATGTCCACAGCTTTGTTGTCATTATTGTAAGCAACTAGTTAAGGGAAAATAA
>NC_091562.1:28071452-28079112 GCF_042767895.1 Penaeus vannamei
TGGAGTGATATTAGTCGTTTGCTTTGAATTGATCATTTCAAGAAACATAATTTTGGGATATGTTTAGATTTGTGTGTCAAGAGAAGTATGGTTTGTTTTTTGTATGTAATGATAATTTGAATTCCTTGACTGGAATTTTTGTTTGTAAAAGAAAATGTATGTGTATTACTAAACGAAAAAACATGAAAGGATTCTTGTGCTGAATTGGTTTTAGATTACTGAATAGTAAGGAAGCACCCACAGTAGCTTTTAAAATGAGTTTTTTCATAAAGGAATCATACTGCCAGTGTTCTGTTCTAATCCACTTGAAATAGGGTGATCTGTGAGGGATGCCTGACAGTTGTAGATCTTAAAAGTAATGCAGTCTCAAGTAATTCTTTGGTCCCTGCACTTTGTGGTTTGGTAAAGACCAGCAAATCTTCATTATATTTTTCTTGGCAAGGTGGAGCTTGGTCTAGATCCTTGTTAGATGCATAAATTGCTCATAGGTTGATAAGGCATATCTAGCCAGAATTTAAACAGTCGGGATTTGTTGATCAGTTTCAGAGCACGGGTGGAGTAAGTGCAAATGTCCTTTTGAGTATTTGCCCAGGTTTTGTAAATATTTATATAATTTGTAGTAATCCACAAGTTAAGTATGAGTTATGAAATATATAATGATAAAACATTAAATCTCAATTCAAATAAGACTGTTGTTGCCAAGGTCATAGTTGTCTGCAACAATTGCATCATATGTCAATGTTTGCTCAATTTTTCATATGAAAGAAGTCACTATATAAAAGTTTGCCTTTTCATTCACTGTCTCAGCTGATGAAAATGTTAATAGTTGTTTGGAAGTACTGTTATGCTTGTTATTATTTTTTTTATATGCGTATTTTATCTTCTGTCACTTTTAGAAGAGTAAGCTTATTTAAAGAAATTGTCAGTGTGTTAGCTGGTGAATAACTGAATTGATAGGAAAGAATCAGGATAACAAAGTGCTGTGAGAGTTGTTGCAGTTGAAAGAGAAAAATGTTCAATTTGATGTAGCTAAATTCTGAAAATATATTTCAGGTACAACATGAGCCTGAAGATTTGTAACCTTCAGGGAGTTACGGATGCCCTTTTCCGTGAGTTCCTCTCTCAGCCTGGGGAACGGCAGTGGTGCAGTGAGATTCTGCGTTCCATCACCAAGGGTAATCAATGTTTTGTTTGTCAAGACTTTTGCCTTGAGTTTTTCTATTAGAAATTTACCATTAATATTTAAAGCTGTTGATGCAGATGCTGATACTATTTATCGCTTTTGAAATAGTTGTTTGATGATATGATTACCTTTATATATATACGTATATATATATATATATATATATATATATATATATATATATATATATATATATATATATATATATATATATATATATATATATATATATATATATATATATATATATTTTTTTTTTTCTATATTTTTTTTTTTTTTTCTTTTTTTTTTTTTTTTTCTCCATGTGTCATTTATTCTGTGGTGCTTACATATACTGCCCCAGATATATTCCTGGAAAATATTTACCATATATGATGGCATATAAAACACTTTTTCTAAATAAATGATTGGAAATAACACTTCTGAGATAGGGCCACTTTTTTACTTAATATATCCTACTGAAATGAAAATGTGTTTTTTTGGCTTCAAATATGGTATGTATTGCCATTCTACATGATTATGATGTTCTATAAAAAATCTGGAACATGTATGTGTACATTTAGATGAAAGTCAGAGAAGGGATAATCTGTGTGAAGCCCAGCATAGAAAATTGTAGATGACCATGGATTATAACCATGATGCCATGATGATTATTTACAATAGGATCTCCTTTAGTGATGCTTTGACCTCCATGCTTCATACTTCAACATAAGCAAACAAACTCCTGTGGTGTATATCCTGCTATGATGGAGCTGGGCAGGTTTCCTTGATTGATAGTATATCACTAGGGTGTTTTGTTTTGTGCATATCTTTTTCATATATATTAGAAGTGTTATTTTCTGTTTTGTTTATAAATATTACATTAGTTTTTTACTGTCCCTGTGAGTGGTAGTAATGTAAATAATTTCCTAAACCTCCAACCCTAATGAGAGGCACGATTAAACCTAGGTCATAAGAGCATATCTGAATAAGTAAATTGTCGTATACCTCTTCAGCAGCCGGGTATAAGACTGCTCTGTGGCTCTTCAGTGCCTTAGCATCAGACTAGCGTGTACCTTTGTAGTGGCTTAGCGTCAAATTGCTTTATACCTAGGGCAAGTGCATTTAAAAAATTATGCTTATGATTATTCTGATTGAATTTCCACCTATATTTTTCATTTTAATTTTTTTTCACAGTATTACTGTGTACCTGGCAGTATGTTGTCATCATTTGTATTTAGTCAGTTTTGTTTTCCTTTTTCTGTGTTCATAAAAAGGTGGACTGATTTCTGTAACATAATCACATTGCTGAATAAATGCAAAACAAGCACTGACACAGTTGATAGGTTAAGGCCATAACAGCAGATCTCAATAACATATAGATTGATAATCCTTGAAAAACAGTGAATATCTCTTGACTGACATTGTACTGTAAACCTAACCCAAAAGGTATTGCATGTTAACTTTTTTCAAGCAAGGTTTTTAGTATGAGTATTCCTAAATATTTTTTTAATGTAATGTCTAAATGGCACTATTTTTGCTGCATACATCTAGCGCTTAGCACTCATGGACCAAAAAAATGCTGTGTATCTTTGCACAGTGGTCTTGGACTTTGCTCAGTGTCCTCCCTGTGACCAGATGCTTGGGCCATTTAGAAACTGTATTTCGTTTAAAGTATTATTAGATTTCCTTTTTATTTTTCAAGTTACAATTTAACTTTTGAAAAGGTAGAATAATATAAAAAATTTGGGTTCCTTTTTTTAAGCTTTATACTACAGGTTTGCCTCCAATTCTTTTGGAGTAATTTTTGAGAGTAAATATGATGAAAGGAAGAATAAGGATGTATGTTTGTCAATGCGCATTAACATGTATACCTTTTTTCTGATATGCAGCATTACATGCATATGCTTTGTCAAGAAATTTCTATATGTCTTATACTTACTTATTAGCTTGTAAAGCCTTTCCAGATATTTGCCTTTTTTTTAGTGCTATACTCCTAAATGCAAAAATAACTGCTATGTTTTTTTACCTTTAAAGAGGAATGTTTTCAGGCACAGCAATATTTCATGCTCTTACATATTTTCATCTCCCTTCTGGTTAGTGCGGTCTCGATTGACTGGACAGATGATGACGGAATAATGCTTTTTCACAAGTGATTTAGTTCTGCTTTCTCTTTTTAGGTGAAGCTTAGATTGTGTGTATTTGACATAAATATCAAATATTGATATCTGAACAAGGTATCTTTGTCAATGTTCATTTGAATTGGACTTTTGCTCAACACATTTTTTTGGACATTTGAATACTGTTAGATTTGTCATATGATGAATGTCAATAATCCTGATATTTAGTGGAATAAAATGTCTATGCTGAAGTCACTTTTATTATATATATTTTTTTTTCTTTATAATTTAGTTCAAAATGAGGAACAATGTTGAATATAATACAAAACAGGGATGTATAATAGAAATAACAACAACTAAATACAAGTTATATAGCTTTTATTTTTTAACCAGAAATTGATGTATAGTATGGGAATATTCTTCCCATACTTTCCTACATATTCATACATTATACTGTGATGTACATAACTTGCTAATGTCTAGGGGTAGTGTGACATGTCTTTTGCCGGGGGTTAGGGTGATATACAGCTGTAGAAATTTCATTCATACATCAGTATTCTTGCTCACTCATGTCTTGTAAATACATAAAAAAATAAATGTTTTCTGGAACATTTTTTTTCTTTTTTTCCCCCATTCACTGAATGATTTCAAATGAATCTTTAGTATGGCTAGGTTTTTCAATTGAGTGGTTAGTGAATCAACAACATTCTTTCCTGAGTCATTGTTTATTACTGTCACAATAAAGGAGTCAATGTTTATTGATCGAGGATCAAGACTAAAGGACAGGTCTTTATTATGTTTAGATTCATTAGGCTTTTGATTTACATTATTCATTTAATTGATTCCAGAAATATCTAACCCAATAATTCATGTAATTCAGTATTCAGGATGATGATGCAAGAAGAATCTGCTATTAGTATGGAAGAATTTCTGTAAATTCTGTGTATTATATGAAATGGTAATACTCTTCCAGTAACATACTTTGATAATATTTTGTCTGTTCTTTCACTATTGTTTCATGAATTCACAAATACATTTTATGAAAAAGGCTGTTGAGTATGATAAATTTTAATTCTGGCACTTTGTCTCAATACTTCTATTTTTCTTTATTATTTGCTAGCATTCAATTGATGCATGGTTTCAGGATGGTGATAAATTGTATGGGTGAATGATTGTTCATAACTCATGATTTATAAATTCTTTTTTGACTAAACATTTTCATTAGCCCGATATACAGCCCTTATTAAGTCTCATAGGTAACCGAGTGTTGTCATGCAGTGAGGAGTTTCTTCCTAATGTCTATTATTTAATATTATTTAAGCCCTTATTTTTTGTAATGCATTTTTTGAGATGATTTTGTTTGCGTTAGATATTTCTATAAGGATATACTTGGCTTAAACTTGTTTAATGAGTTTGAAGTCATATAGCATTAGCATTTTTTGTAAGATTTTTGTTGTCTGATTATTTGTGCAGTTGTTACTTTTCACTCTTCAGTATTGCTATTTACTGTCTATAGTTTGAAACTTCCCATATTTAACTCTTTCAGATATGTGATTAGGACAGATGTTAAGTGGCTTTAATATGATGGTGGTATTTGATTTAATTTTTAGCTTTACATTAATGGATTTGCTTGGTAGTAATAACATATTTTGAAGGTAATTTCTGCATTTTGGCTAATTATTTTGCAGCAGAAAATAATTGATTTGAGGAGACAGGCCTGAATTTGAAGAATTTGCTCTCAATAACTGTCATTTACTTAGTAACAATAATTAAATAGATTTTCCAATAGTAAATTGCTGTTATCTCTTTTTTTATTATTAGTATATTTTTATTGATATTATTATTATTGTTAATGTTATTGTTATTGTTATATATTTTTTTTGTGTTCTGCAGGGGAGAGGGTGGAGACAAAGGACTTTCTGAAGCTCTCCTCGGATACACCCCCTCGCAGTTCCCCTCGCAGTTCCCCAGTGAACTCTCCCCGCAACCATGCCCATCTCTCCCCACTTCTTCTTCCGCCTTCTCCCCGTTCTCCTGTATCCCCCCTCCCACAGTCCCTGAATTCAGGTCTTCTCTTCTCACGGAACAGTGGCCAGCCTGGGTCTGCCTCAGCTGCCTCTGGCACTACACCCCAATCCTCCACTGCAGCCTCGTCCTCCTCTCCCAATTCTGTAGGCTTTTCCTCTGTCACCAACTTCTTTTCCACCTCCTTGGCAAATGAGGCAAGGCCTAGCACTCCCACCAGTTCCCTTGGACGCAAGCACAACTGGCGTAGGGTGAGTACAAAGAGATTTTTTTTCTTCATTTAGTGTTTGGTGATAGGTGCATGAAAATTTTCTTGTAGATCTTTTCCAATTTTCTTCTCTGTTTTTGTTTTTGATGCATGATTTGTGTGGTCTTCAGGTCTGCAACCTTGTAGGAGAATGGCCTATTGCTCTTTTTTAGGGTTACGTAAAACAGCAAATGAATGGTATACAGACACTAAAGAAAAGGAAACACAAACAATGATGCAGTGGAACTACTGAATCAGGAAGCAGTTCTACCATTTGCACTTCCATGATACATTTTGTGACATGCTGAATGCTATGGACATTTTTATAGACTAATGTTGGCCATTCGGATGTTAAGCGGAAGATAACTGTATTTGGCCCATGGAAGGGGAAAGGGAGAGGGAAAGATACATTTAAACATATCAGACTGGTTTTGGAGTTGCACTTGATCATTATATCACTTTCTTCACAGAAGAGTAATGGCTGAGTTTATCATAGAATATTAAGGCAAATGGAACCTGGTGGAGTGTTAATATAATTACACAGAACTTTGTAACATATAGGACCAGATGTTACACATATTAGTACTCATGGCAGTAGTTGTGTTACATGCAGTGTTTTTTGTTGATATAGAAATGGTACTGAGTGCCACTTGGTAGATAAATCTGTTGGTTGTTATTGGAGACTTCTGTTGAATTTAGCTACTGATTATGAAGTTATCTATATTGTTATCTCTTGTCACTTTGCTATTTCTGGAGATCTGTGCCTTATGCCTTAGATTGATCCTATTGTGTTGTATCCTTGTTGGGCTGTCATATATCTGAAACCATTGGTGAAATTTGAAAATGGCGTCTTGCATGACTTTGATATCAGTGTTATGGTATCCTGTTTACGTGAATGCATCTATAGATAAACTAATTAATTTGATAGAAAGAAAGTCCTGAATGTTCGAGTTCTACATTCCATTTCATTGAGATATAAAGTTGTGTATGTCTAGCCAACACTGTTTCTGTGACTTTGTGAATGATACATGACATATCATGTAAATGTTTTGAATGTTGTGATTCTTAGAGTGATGTGATTGCTGTTTTGAATGTTATAAGTCTAAGAGTGATGTTGTGATTGCTATGTCATATGTTGCTATGGCTTTATCAGTAAGCTTTGGTATATATATGCTTCTTGTTAGTTATATGAAAATGTACTTACACCGAAGTAAAAGTATTGAGATATAAAGTAATTAAATTTGCTTTGCCGGTCTGTATCAATTTTTTATGGAGAGATCTTCATATCTCTTTCTCACATTTGCAGACTCCTTTCAATCACCTTCACTAACTCATATACATTCCATGGCCTCTTCCTCGCACTTCAATATCCCCTTTGACTTATTCTTCCCACTTTCCCTCACCCTTCCTGCTCATCCTTCTTCCCTCGTTTTCTTACCTTCTATCCTCCCTCCCTCTCCTTCTCTGCCTGTATCCAATCCCTCCCTCTATCCTCTTCCTCATTTTCACTCCCTCTCCTTCTCTTCCTGTTTTTTCTCCCTCTCCTCCCTCCCCTACCTCTCCCCCTCCTTCCCCCTCCTTCCCCCTCCTTCCCCCTCCTTCCCCCTCCTTCTTCCTCTTCCTCCCTCCTCTTCTCCATCTTCCTTTGATAATATTTTCGTTGGTTCTTCTACTGTTTCACGAAATCACATACATTTTGCGAAATAAGGCAATTGACCATGACAAATTTCAGTTCCGACATTTTCCACCAATACATCTATTTTTCGTTGGCATTTGCTAGCGTTCTCCTGGTACCTGGTTTCAGGATGGCCTGGTGATAAATTTGTATTAGTCATCCCCTCTCTGTCCTTCTCTCCTTCCCCCCCCTCTCCCTTTCTCCTTCCTCCTCTCTCTCCACCTGTCTCTCCATTCCGTCCTCCTCTCACTTTCCGTCTCTTTCCGCCTCTCATTACCTGACCATTTTACTACTCTTGACTTTCTCCCAATCTTTATCGTCTCTTCCCTCTCACTCCTCATTCTTCACTCCACCCTCCACCTGCTTCCTCCATCCATCTTCTCTCCTCCCTCCTCTCTTCTCTCTCCTCTCTCCTCTTTTCTCTCTCCTCT
>NC_091562.1:28079612-28089612 GCF_042767895.1 Penaeus vannamei
ATATATGTCTTGCCACACTAGGGGGAACAAAGCCTGTATATGGATATAGATATAGATGCATATACATTATATATATGTATGTATGTATGTATATATGTGAATTTATATGTATATATTTATTTTATTTTATTTTGATTGTATTGTGTTTGTGTATATCTATGTATGCGTGTAATGTATGCATTCATTTATACCCGAAAGGGGTGCCTGAGCCGGCGCATAGACACCGGCGGCGGTTGCACAGAACGCGGATCATCGTCAAGTTGATCGGGCGTTGCTCAGCCAATCGTGCGAATCTATTATCTGATTGGGCGGTGAGCGGTGCTTGAATGCTTGCCTGTGCCTGCGGATGGTGTCGCTGTTGTTATTTCGGAATTAGTGGGGAGGAAGACGGGGAGAGACGAATTGTACGATGAAGATGGAGGGAGGTCGACTAGGAGACACGCTTGCGCTCGTATATACTTGTACGTGTGTGCGAGTGTGTGCGAGTGTGTGTGTGTGTGTGTGTGTGTGTGTGTGTGTGTGTGTGTGTGTGTGTGTGTGTGTGTTTGTGTGTGTGTGTGTGCGTGCGTGTGCGTGTGCGCGCGCGCGCACCATCCCTCTGCACGTGTTCCCGGACATGGTAGCGAACCTTGGTGGCTACATAATTATCGGGACACTGCTGTATTCATTCAACACCTCCCTGCCCTCCCTGTGCCCCCCTCCTCCTCCTCCTCCTACCTCCTTCCCTTCTCTTCTCCCCCCTTCCCCCTCCCCTCCTCCCCCTCTCTCTTATCTCCTCATTCCCTTACCCGCACAGCCCCTTCTGATCCGCCTTACCTGCCGAACCTCTCAATGGTCCTCACTGACACGGATCTCCGCCATGTGTCGTTTGTTGTATTTGAGAGTTTGCGCTGCTTCGTTCTCGCCTTTCCGCTCTCTTCCTTCTTTTGTTTCATTTATCCTCTTTTTCTTTCTTTCGTTAGCTTTTTTGATAGCTTTTTTAAAAAGATTCTTCAAGCTGCTGCTGTTTTTGTTCCTCCCTCTCTTTCTCTTCCACTTCCTGTACTTCCTCTGCTTCTTCGTCTTCCTCTTCCACTTCCACTTCTTCTGTGTCTCTCTTCCTTTTCCTCTTTCTCCTCCCTTTTCTTCTTCCACCTCTGCATCAGCAACCAATCCGTTTTGTTATCATCTTCCTTACGGCGAATCGTAACTGCGAAATGTAGTGTGACCTTTGCGAAAGGCCGCTTGTCGGGGGTCCTGGGGTCCTCTTGACTTGGGTTCCGGCTTGGCTTGGGGTCCATCTTGGCTTGTTATCCGTCTTGGCTTTGGGTCCGTCTTGGCTTGGGGTTCGGTTTGGATTGAGTATTTCTTGACTTGGGGTCCGTCTTGGCTTGGGGTTCGGTTTGGATTGAGTATTTCTTGACTTGGGGTCCGTCCTGGATTAAGGTCCTGCTTGACTTGAGTTCCAGCTTGGATCGGGATTCCGTTTTGGATTAGGGTCCGTCTGGGATTGGGGTCTGTTTTAGGGTCCGTTTTCGCGTGCTACCCAACCCCAAGACGCATCGCCGAGGATTTCGTTGCGTCTTGCCCGTGTGTTTGCTTGTTCTTACCCTTTACGAATGATGCTTTGCTCTTGGTTCGTGATGAGATTGTCAACGGGGTTATGAATTGATGTTTTTTTTTTTCGATTGAGTGAAGTTGTTTACGGCGATTTTTTAATTGAAAATGCGGGATTAATGTCTTGTTTTTGCTCCCCGTCCGTGGCTCCTTTGTTGCGCCAACTGTCATATCTTTTTGTCTATATTTTCATCTATTTTTTGTATCTCATTCTTTTTCTTTAGCTGTTTTTTTACTTATATTATCTTGTCTTACATCGTCATATATTTGGTTTAGTATCTCTCCTTTCTTTTCTTCTTGTTCCTCCTTCTTCTACTTCTTCTTCTTCTTCCCGTCCTCCTCCTCTTTCTCCTTTCTCCTCGTCGTTGTCGTTCTCCTCCTCCTCCTCCTCCTCCTCCTCCTCCTCCTTCTCCTCCTCCTCCTTCTCCTCCTCCTCCTCCCTCCTCCTCCTCCTCCTCCTCCTTACTCCTCCTCCCTCCTCCTCCTTACTCCTCCTCCCTCCTCCTCCTCCTCCTCCTCCTCCTCCCTCCTCCCTCCTCCCTCCTCCCTCCTCCTCCTCCTCCTCCTCCTCCTCCTCCTCCTCCTCCTCCCTCTCCCTCCTCTTCTTTTTTCGTATCCGTCGTTTTAAGACTTATTTACTCAATTATCCCCTCCAATGCAACGTCATGGGCGGGGTGAAGCGAGCTGTCCGTCCGTAAACCTGGACAAGAAATGGGCGTGGGCGGAGTACCCTGCACGCCCATGAAGCTGCCCGTATGTGTATTTGTGTCTTTGTATAGTGAGTGGGGAACGCGGGAAATGGTACAGCAAGAGGGTAGAGTGAGGTGGGTTTGGAAAGAGGGAAGAAAGGAGGATGGAATATGAGGGGAGGAAGAGGGAAATGAAGGAGGGGAGGAAATGCGTGGGTGGGAGAGAAGAAAGGAAGAAAGGGAAGGTGAGATAGAGGCAGGAAGGAAGAAAGATAGAGAGCGAAAAATAGAAGGAAAAGAGGTCTCTTTATCTATCCCTCTTATCATTATCTGTTACTGTCTCTTTGTACATTACCCCGCATGATTTAATATCGCCGGTACTGTTTCCTTTTAATCTACGTTTGACCAAATAACATGTATTGTTTTTTTCGCTTTTTGTGTGTTATGTTCCCTTGCGTGCGTGTTTACGGTGTCCCACGCTGTCGCCAGCACGGTAAGGGCGTGGGTGGTCGTGTCCTTGGGCATTTCAGGGCATCGAGGTGACGACGACGCCCATACGCCCGCCCTCGCCTCGTACTACGCCCCTACCCCCGCAGGACTCTAAGTACTTGTTGATGGTTTGGAGAGAAAATAAGTTATCCCTCAAACGCTGTCCTTGAATTCGTCATATGTATATGTATATACATATATATATATATATATATATATATATATATATATATATATATATATATATATATATATATATATATATATATATATATATATATTTTTTTTTTTTTTTTTTTTTTTTTTTTTTTTTTTTTGTTTTTTTTTAATTATTATTCCTTGTGGATCTTGTACGCTTTTCTTTTCTTCCTCTCTTCCTGTTGCAGGTAAAGAAAAGTTGCCTTTTCCCCGCATTTTTTCCCTGTTGCAAGAGGGAGATGAGGAGATAAAAGGAGACGTGATTGCGGTCATGTCGTCGAGGGCAGCATTGTTATCGTTCCTGGAATGAGGTCATGTCTGTATGAGTGAATAAGTGAGTGAGTGAGTGAGTAAATGATTGAGTATGTATATGTCAAAGATTTTAATTTGTTTAGACCTTTTTTAGTTTTTTCTAGTATTGAAGTTATCCAAATGTCGAATTGATATTTTGCGAATGTGTTCACTCTCTCTCTCTCTCTCTCTCTCTCTCTCTCTCTCTCTCTCTCTCTCTCTCTCTCTCTCTCTCTCTCTCTCTATCTATCTATCTATCTATCTATCTATCTATCTATCTATATATAATATATATATATAATATATATATATAATATATATATATACATATATATATATATATATATATATATATATGTGTGTGTGTGTCTATATATATAATATATATATGTTTATATATATATAATATATATATATGTATAATATATATATATATATATATATATATATATATATATATATAATGTAATATATATATATATATATATATATATATATATATATTATATACACATATTTATTCACGATCATGGTTATGTGATCAGTGAAAATGACGGTTTCAAGTGATGATATAAATAGAGATAGAAAGAAGAAAGCAGAAGGAAAAGAAGAGAGGCGAGAAGCGATCAGAGGAAAGAGAGAGCGAAAGCGAGCGAGAAAGGGAGCAAGGGGGCTAGGGGGGGGGGAGAGGAGAAGCCACATCTTCCCAAGCGTTTAAATCTCTTGGTTGGAGTATGTGAGACCTTTAATGGCTCGGCCGCCGCCATGCTGTGAGACCTCCCGCAGCGCAGTTATGAATCACGGGGGTAGGCCCATTGGGGGGCGAGGCTGTTGGGCTGCTAGCCGTGGGTGCTGTGCAGGCCGACAGCTGTTTGTGGGTGGTGGTCCAGCGCTGGGCGTTTGTTTGTTTGAGGTCTTTGTGACTGAGTTACGCACGCTTGCAGCCATACGCCCACGCGGACGCATATGCACACATAGATATATACACACATACACAAACAAACAGACATAACACACACAAACATACACACACATAAATTTACACATACACAAACAAACAAACATAACACACACAAGCATACACACACACACACACACTCACACACTCGCACACACACTCACGTGTGGTGTGTGTGTGCCGTTAATATATGATACACAGTGGATACCTAGAAACAGTTAGCAAAGGACCACCGGCGCCACCATGTAAGCCTCTTCGCCCTCCCACCTTTCCCTCCTCGCGCCCTCTTTCTCCCTCCTCCCCCTCCCTCCTCCTTGCCTTCCATATATGTGGTGTCCCCACCCTCCCTCCCCGCCTTCTTGCTACCCACGTAAACAACCATGTGTTGCCATGGAGATATGACGACACTGATGGTCATTGACACATTGGTGTCAATGGCCATCGTAGGATATTTATTTTCTCTGGCTGTGATAATGTTTTATTTATTATCCTTATTTGTTTGCTTTTTTGGCTTGATTGTTTTTTCTTGCCCGCATGTGTTTATTTCTTTTACGTTTGCAAATGAAAAAATAACAAGGGCATCTGGGTAGTTTACTGACCCCGGGGGTTCGCGTAACACTCGTGACACCGGGTCCCTGTCAAGCGTTCCTGTGACAGATGGTTCACCGTTGTGGCGGCGCTGGACTCGTTCAAGGCGTGTGTCATGCGTGATACTGTACAATCGCAGACACCCGGTGCGGCCGAAACGTCACGCGGCCAAAAATGGTGCTGTGGGAGCATTAGAATAAAAAAAGAGATGTTATTTCTGGTCACGTAATATTTGTGGTGGTGTTTTGTTCCCGGTGGGATGTTGGGGCGTGCGGGTCGTCTTGGATGGAGTGGGTGGGGGGTTTCTTAGATGGCGTTGGGGCGTTGTGTAGAGTTTGTGATGGAGTTGGTCGGGGGTGTTGATGGCTTTGATTTTTGACACCCGGAAGTATTGTGAGGATCTCTATCTCTCTCTCTCTCTCTCTCTCTCTCTCTCTCTCTCTCTCTCTCTCTCTCTCTCTCTCTCTCTCTCTCTCTCTCTCTCTCACTCTCTCACTCTCTCACTCTCTCTCTCCCTCTCTCTCTCCCTCTCTCTCTCCCTCCCTCTCTCTCTCCCTCTCCCTCTCCCTTTCTCTTTCCTTCCTCCTCCTTCCCTCTCTCTCTCCCTCCCTCCCTCTCTCTCTCCCTCCCTCTCTCTCCCTCCCTCCCTCTCCTCTCTCCCTCCCTCCCTCTCTCCCCCTCTCCCTCTCCTCCCTTTCTCTTTCCCTTCCTCCCTCCTTCCCTCTCTCCCTCCCTCCTTCCTCCCTCCCTCCCTCCTTCCCTCTCTCCCTCCCTCCCTCCCTCCCTCACTCCCTCTCCACTTGCCTTCCCTCCTGCCTTTTTTTATATCTACCTTTCTCCTCTTCCCTCCAGACAGAATACGTTCTTTAAGATTTACTCTCACTCCGCTATTCCCCATTCGCCAGTAGCCATCCTTTTGTCACAATTTTCTTTTTCTTTTCTTTTGATATGAGAAAACACATGGCGTGTCTGCGAGGGCGAGGGGAAGGTGGGAGGTGCTGGGGGGGGGGGGGGGGGGGGTAGTGAGATTGCGGAAGGCTAATGATGGTGATATGGTAATGATGGTTTGGATTGTGACGGGTATAAATGATGGTGGTGATGGTTGGGGGACGTGGGGGGGGAAGGGAAGATGGAGGAGGGAGGGAGGGGGGGGGAGGAAGGGAGGAGGAGGGGGAAGAAATGAAAAAGGAAACGAAGGAAGAGAAAGAGAATGGGAATAAGAATGAGAATTATGACATGAGCGATAGTAATATTAGTAATGAAAAGAATGACAATGCTAGTAACAATGATCATACTTGCTTCAGCAACTTAAAAAAGGCTAAGAGAAAGTAAGAAAATAAAAAAAACGATTATAAAAGAGAGCGAGTGAGAAGATTCTGTACAATGAGAATGCAAATAAATATGATAGAAACCAAAAAGGGAATGGAAAAATAAAGCGTCAAAAACCAAAATGGAAATAGTAAATGAAAGTCATAGTGGAGGAATGGAAGAGCAGACGATGAACACAAGATGTAATAGACAATAATAAAATGAAATAAAATCGAAAGGAAAGAAATGGGAATGAGAATTATTATTGTTGTTGTGGACGACGGAAGGGTTAGGGTGGCGGGTCGGGGGAGGGGGGGGGGGGTGCTCGTATGCCCATAAAAAGATGGTGTCCAGATTGGTTCGAGTCGTTGAGCTGCGCAGCGTGAGACGCTCATTTTTTTTCTCTCTCTCTCCTTTTATCTTTATTCATCTCCGTCCGTCTCCTTTCCTTCGGCTACGTCTGCGCTCGTGTGTGTACTTTGGAGATAGGGTCACACACGGAAAGCGAGGAGGGTATGAATGGTCGTAAAACACGTACATGGACATGTGTACACGTTTTAACATATGCGTGCTTTCTCTCTCTCTCTCTCCCTGTTTCTTCTCTCTCTCTCTCTCTCTCTGTTTCTTCTCTCTCTCTCTCTGTTTCTTCTCTCTCTCTGTCTCTTTCTCTCTCTCTCTCTGTTTCTTCTCTCTCTGTCTGTCTCTTTCTCTCTCTCTTTCCTTCTGTCTCTCTTCTCTCTCTGTATCTTTTCTCTCTATCTCTCTCTTTCTCTCTCTCTCTCTCTCTCTCTCTCTCTCTCTCTCTCTCTCTCTCTCTCTCTCTCTCTCTCTCTCTTCGCACGCGCACACGCACACACGCACATACGCACATACGCACACACACACACTTACGCACACGCATAGTCACACGCTCGTGCACATGGGTGGACGGACGGACACGCCAGGTGCATGGTGCCACCGCCCTGTTCCTCCCCTTATAAGGCAAGCGAGAGAGAGAGAGAGAGAGAGGGAGAGAGAGAGAGAGAGAGAGAGAGAGAGAGAGAGAGAGAGAGAGAGAGAGAGAGAGAGAGAGAGAGAGAAAGAAAGAAAGAAAGAAAGAAAGACAGAAAAAGAGAGACAGAGAGGGGAAGAGGAAGAGGGACAGAGAGAGATAATTCTTCACGACCCGTATTCCCGACGACCAACATCTTGTAGTAGTGTTGGTTGGGGTATGTGATGAGCTACGGTTGGGATGGTGACAGGTCATACATAAAGTGTGATGGTGATAATGATGACGGTGTTATGTTGGGCCCATGTCTTCCTATCTTTTTGTGCATTTGAATCTTACATACATACATACATACATGTATATATATGTGTGTTTGTGTGTATCAAAGTATCTGTGTCTATCTGTCTGTGTCTGTAAAATAATTTTTTACATGTCTAGATTTGCTGAAGACTGTCGATATTCCTGAAATCGGTGAATGTCACGATTCTTTTTTTTTTTTTGTTCATCATTTTATTGATTTACTTGTTTATACCCTTCACATTGCGAACGACCGACGGCTCTTCTCGCTCGCAAGCACCAGTCACCGCAACTATTTTTTTTTCATTCGCCCGCCGCTGCGATTCCCCGGCCGCCGACGGAGGAACCGGCGGCGGGTCGGAATAGCGAAGAGAGCGAGGCGATCGGGGGGACGGCGGCGGCGCGGGGCTGAAGGGGGCTTGCTGGTTGTGGCTGCGGCGTGTCTGGAATGGGAGGGAGAGAGGAGGGGTCGGCGGGTTGGGGGCTGTGGGGTTCTGAAGTTAGGGGGAAATATAGGAAGGGGTAAAAAAAAAGGAGGGGGAGAAGAGGAGGGAGGGAGGAAAGGAAGGAAGGAAGTGAGAGGGGGATGAGGGAGAGAGGGAGGGAGGAAAAAAGCAAGGAGAAGAGGGTGGTGAGAGGGGGGGTAGGAGGAGGGAGAGGGAAAAGGAAAGGGACAAGGAGAGGAGTCAGTGGAGGAAGAAGGAACGAAATAGGGGAAAGGGGGGAGAGTGAAATGAAAGAGGAGGGAGGAAAGGGTGAGGAGCAAGACAAGGTTGAAAGAGCAGTGAAGTAGAGGCTCAAGGTGAAAGGAAGGATTCAGAGAGAGAGAGAGAGAGAGAGAGAGAGAGAGAGAGAGAGAGAGAGAGAGAGAGAGAGAGAGAGAGAGAGAGAGAGAGAGAGAGAGAGAGAGAGAGCGTGCGCGAAAGAAAGAAAGAAATTTAGAGAAAGAGAAAGAGAAATTTAGAGAGAGAAGCAAATAAACAGAGCAAGAAAGAATGGGAGGATAATGCCGGCCTCCGCAAGCGGCGCAAACAAGCCCATTCCGAGTAGACACGCAGATGTTCATGTGCGTCTCGTGTGTCTGAGCGTGTACGTATGCATGTGCGTCCTGGGCGCTCAAGAGGGTTACATATAACCCAAGAAGGCCATCCTATCATTATTTAAACACTATGATGCCAGTCGTTTTGCGTGCGTTAGTTTATTTTATGGCTGTCAGCGCTGATGGCCTGTGCGCCTCGAATGCAACGACTGCGGGGTAGCGATAATGCACGGGCTATCAGGGGGCTTGATTCCTTGCATATATTTATAGTTTTATGAGGGGGATGGCGAGGGGAAGAGAAGAGGAGAGGAGGAGGAGGTGAGGGAAGGGGAAGAGGAAGCGGAAAGAGGAAAGAGGGGAGGGAAGGGGAAAGGGAAGGAGGAAGACTTATCAAGAGATGTAATTTGTTGCTTACATTTTTAAGATTTTTTTTTTTTGGGGGGGGGATGAATAGGGGAAGGAGGATGACCTATCAAGAGGTGTAATTTGTCGCTTACATTTTTTAGATTTGGGGAGAGGGGAAGGTGAAAGTGGGACAGGGAAGTGATTAGACTGAGAAGTGGGAAAGGAGAGGATGCGAAGAGGGATGGGTTGAGAGAAAGGAAATAAAAAAAACTCATCTTTGTATTCATTTCTTTTGTTTAACGAGGAGAGGGGGAGGTGTAAGTCAAAGAAAGAGAAGGGAAAGGAGGAGAAGCAACGACAAGAAAGTGTGGAGGGAGGAGAAGGGAAGAAAGAAGGTGTTACAGCTGTGTGTCATAGTTCGCATTGGACCGGACAGGCAAGCAGTCACCGCCATCATTATGTATTTTTTCTCTCTATTTGCTGTGTTTGTTTGTTCTTATCTCTTGCATTTGATTATTTTTTACATGCATATATATCTTTGTGTGGATGTGTGTGTATATGTGCCCCCGCTTGGTGTATCCCCGTTGTCCGCCTGCCCTTAAAACGGCACCTTAATGTCAAATGAATGTTCCACCCTCCCCCTCATCCACCTGCCCACCTATACCTATGTCTGTTCATGTCCAGCTCCCCCCTCTCTAACCTAACATAACCTTCATCTCTCCACTCTACCCCACCTAGTTGTGTTTTGTATGTCCACAAGGCCTTCCTCTCTTGCCCTTCCCCTCTTCTCTCTATCTATCTATCTATCTATCTTTTTTATCTATCTCTATCAGTCTATCTATCTATATCTATCCATCTGTCTCTCCCCCACACTTTTTCTTGTTCCCCCTGTCCCCCTCCCCCTTGTAATTTCCCCTCCCCGTCCCCCACCCCCTCATCCTCACCCCCACCTTCACCCCCACCCTCACCCTCACCGCTTACCCTCACCCTCCCTCCACGTCCCCCATCCCCTCATCCTCACCCTCACCCCTACCCTCCCCCTCCCCCTCCCCCGTCTGCCCTCCAACGCCCCTTCCCCTCCCCCGTCCCCTCCCCCCCTCCCCCGACCCGAACACAGGTGAGCCGGGCTGGATCATGGCCCGGGGCTCTTCAGTCTCCCTAAAGTGAGTTGATGACCGCATTTGCCAAGCTGTTTATGGACGTCCGTTGATGGT
>NC_091562.1:28102112-28109612 GCF_042767895.1 Penaeus vannamei
TGTGTGTGAGTGTACATGCGGAATGAACCGTTGCATGAGTGTTAATATGTGTGTATACGCGTTTATGTCTGTGGGTGTGGGTGGATTGTTGCCGCAGCAGTACCGGGCCTTGTGCCATGACTCACACTGCTATTATGGCCCTCCTTACACCGCCGCCGACTAGCTGCGTGCTCGTGCGTGTGTCCGTGTCTGTGTCTGTGTGTGCATCTGTGTGTTTACTTACACTCATGTACTAATCGTGAAAGATAACCCTATAACCGGACGAGGGCGTCGGCGTGTCTTTCCGTGCGCATACATGTACTTGAGGGAACATTAGCGCGGGTGCTTTCGTCTCGCTCGCGCGCGCGCCCTCCTCACCCAGATGAATCAATTAGCGGAGGCGCAGGAGAGGCTCGCGTTCCGTGGCCTACTTTGGACGGATTGGGACGGAGGCGACGAGTTTTATAATAGTGAAGGGTATTTAGGTAAGAAAACAAAGGATTGGAGGGATGTGACAGAGAGAAGGAAAGAAAGAAAAAAAGAAAGAAAGAAAGAAAGAAGGGGTAGGTGGAGAGAAAAGGAGAAGGGAGAGGGAGAGGGGAGACGGGAGAGAGAGAGAGGGAGAGGGCGAGAGAGGAGCTAAGGGAATACGGAAGAGAGGGAGGAAGGCATTCAAGAGAGAAGGTTGATTATAAACCTCTTTTTTCACGTAATTAGTAGATATGTTGGGGGATCTCTTAGAGCGATTGCTGGGGTTGAATAGGGGAGATGAGGGAAGCGAAGATAGAGATAAAACAGGCGAGGAAGAATGTGGTATGAAAGGAGAGGGAGGATGGACCGAACTAAATGTAAGAGTAGACAAGCGATGGAGACAAAATAAGAGAAAAAAAGAGATAGGGGGAAAGAGAGGGAGGGAATGAGGGAGAGGGAGAGGGAGAGGGAGAACACAACCGGGGGTGATGACCGAGATGGAAAGGGTGGAAGTGAGGAGAGGAGGGGCAGGCAAGGGGTATTAGCAAGGGTGAGGGGAGGGGAGGAGAGAGGTCTTGGCAACGACTGAGAATCTTTGTATCCTTGTGTTCTTGGGAGGAGAGGAGGTGAAATAAAGGTAAAGGGAGGAGGGAGAAACGAGTGAGTGAGTGAATGAGAGAGAAAAATATGAAAAAGAAGCGCCGAGAGAGAGAGAGAGAGAAAGAAAGAAAGAAAGAAAGAAAGAAAGAAAGAAAGAAAGAAAGAAAGAAAGAAAGAAAGAAAGACAAGACAGACAGCCAGCCAGACAGACAGACAGAGAGAGAGAGAGAGAGAGAGAGAGAGAGAGAGAGAGAGAGAGAGAGAGAGAGAGAGAGAGAGAGAGAGACAGAGACAGAGAGAGAGAGAGAGAGAGAGAGAGGAGTCAAAATGACGGAAGTGAGAAATTGGAAATGTAAGGGTAGAAAGTCAACCACTCAAGGATTTTTCGAAAATTATATCTCACGTGTGAAAAAATGGAAACCCGAAGCTGAAACTTTTTCTCGGAGAAATATGAAACCCAAGATAAGTCTCGAGAATGTCTTAAACGATGGGGGAGGCGGCGCGGGGGGGGGGGGGGGGGAGAGTTACGAATAGGCCGGTGAAGTAGGGAGGGAGGGAGTGCCAGGTAAGCTTTGGATGAATAACTAAATGATAATAAAGTCTAAGGCGGATAAGAACACGTTTATTTTTTCTTTGTATACCCTTTCGATTTCCGTTTTTTCTATATTTTCTCTTCTATCCTCTCATCTCCTCTCCATTTCCTTCTCTCCTCTCTTTGTCTCTTCTCATAGCCTCCCTTTTCACTTTTCTTCACATTTCTTCTCGTCCTCTCACCCTCTCCGGGATGTCGTTCGTGCGGAGTTAGAACCGTTTTCGAAGTGTTATTCTTAGCGCGAAGATCTCGTCGAGCGTCAAGCAAGAGTTCTCGGTGGGTTTGTTTACGTTTCCTGCGTCGCTCCGCATCACGTTTGGAACGTGTTAAGGGGGATAGGGTTGCGGTAGGCGCTGCCCTTTATGAGCATTTTATAGGCGTTTATTTTTAGAGTTTAGATTTTTTTGTAGAACGTACTTATTTCGATATTCTATTTCTATTCTTTGGTGGCTGTGTATGTGTATGTTTGCTGGTTTGTGTGACCTGGGAGAAGATGGAATTGAAGAAGGAAGAAGAGATCACGTTAAATGAGAGTTGAGAGAGGGAGGGAGAGGGAGAGGGAGAGAGAGCACCGAAAAAGGCCGGGTTTTAAAAGACTGTGCTCCAGGCTGTGTTCACTCCGGTAAAGCATCGGCGGAGGTGAGGTGGTTGGCCGCCTTATAAGGAACCAGAGTCTCCGCTCGGCCCGGGGGGGGGGTTAGGATGTCTGATGGAAGGGGAAGAAAAATTGCCAGGGATGTGTCCCTTGGGGAGGAGATGGTAGGAAGGTGGTGGGGGTGGTTGGAGGGGAGAGAGAGAGATGAGGTGAATGAAAGAATAGGAGAATGGGATAAGACGAAAGGAAGGGAGGAAGAGGGGAGAAATAGGGAGTAAGGAAAGGAGCAAGAGAGAAAGAGTGGAGGAATACGGAGTAAGCAAAGAGATGGAGAGGGAAGGGGCATTACGTAAACAAGGTTCACGAGATGAGCGGGGGAAGAGAGGGGCGGGGGAGCTTGGGTACCAGGAGAGGGGTTGTTGGTGGAGGGTTATTGTAGGTCACACGTCTGTCGCCGAAGGTCTTAGTGTCGCTCTCTGGTGAACCTCAGATGGGGCGCTCGTGACAGCGGGTACTTGCTTTGGGATCATTGCGTTGGGCACTACGTCATATTTCTCTCTGTCTGTCTGTCTGGTTCTCTCTCTCTCTCTCTCTCTCTCTCTCTCTCTCTCTCTCTCTCTCTCTCTCTCTCTCTCTCTCTCTGTCTCTCTTCTCTCTCTCTCTCTCTCTCTCTCTCTCTCTCTCTCTCCCCCCTCCCCCTATTTCTCCTGCCTGTCTGTCTGTCGGTCTATATATGTAGCTGTCTATGATTTTTTTTCTTTCCTCCCTAATCATACCCACCCCTATCGTGTTCTTATTTTCTTTCCTTCCTTTTCTTCTTCTTTTCCCTCTTCCTTCTTCTTTTTCCTCCTACTACCTCCTTCTTCTCCTTCTCTTTCTCCTTCTTCTTCTTCTTCTTCTTCTTCTTCTTCTTCTTCTTATTCTTCTTCTTCTTCTTCTTCTTCTTCTTCTTTTTTTTCTTCTTCTTCTTCTTCTTTACCCACCTCCTACTTCTTCTCCTTCTTCGATTTCTCCTCCTTTTCCTCCGCTCTCTACTTCTGGCTTCCCCCTCTACCTTACAGCTTCCTCCTTTTTATCTTCTTCCCTTTTCCCTTTCTATATTCTCTCCATGCCAACAAATACCATGTTTATGTGCGCACGTGCTTTGTGTGGGCGTGTGGGCGTAGGAGGAGTCTAGAAGGCTGACTCTCCAAGGCAAGGTATTTCCAAGGTCATCTCAACCTCCCTGGGTGCGGATGCCACGGACGCACGCACGCACGCACGCACGCACGCGCACTCATAACACGACGGGGAAGTGAGTTTCAACTTTTTTTTCTATCCCAGTAGTGGAGGCGAAAGGAGGGATAGGTGGATGGGGATTGGGAAGAAGAAGAAAAAGGGGGGAAAGGGGGAAGAGGGTAAAAAATGGGGGAGGGGAAGAGAGAGAATGAGAGAAGGGAGGGATGAGATAGAAAATGACAGGAGGGAGGGATGAGATACAAATTGAGAGAAGGGAGGGATGAGAGAGAAAATGAGAGAAGGGAGGGATGAGAGAGAGAAAATGAGAGAAGGGAGGGATGAGAGAGAGAAAATGAGAGAAGGGAGGGATGAGAGAGAGAAAATGAGAGAAGGGAGGGATGAGAGAGAGAAAATGAGAGAAGGGAGGGATGAGAGAGAAAATGAGGGAAGGGAGGGATGAGAGAGAAAATGAGAGAAGGGAGGGATGACAGAGAAAATGAGAGAAGGGAGTGATGAGAGAGAAAATGAGAGAAGGGAGGGATGAGAGAGAAAATGAGGGAAGGGAGAGATGAGAGAGAAAATGAGGGAAGGGAGGGATGAGAGAGAAAATGAGAGAAGGGAGGGATGAGAGAGAAAATGAGAGAAGGGAGGGATGAGAGAGAAAATGAGAGAAGGGAGGGATGAGAGAGAAAATGAGAGGAAGGGAAGGATGAGAGAGAAAATGAAGGAAGGGAGGGATGAGAGAGAAAGAGAGAGAAGGGAGGGATGGCAGAGAGAGAGAGAGAGAGAGAGAGAGAGAGAGAGAGAGAGAGAGAGAGAGAGAGAGAGAGAGAGAGAGAGAGAGAGAGAGAGCGAGAGAGAGAGAGAGAGAGACTTGAAATTGTAAGACGGAAAAAAAAGAAAAAAAGAGATCAAGAAGGAAGTAGAAAAGGCAACCAAAAGAGACGCTTATCACGTTATTCCCCCTGAGTCTTGTGCTTGTCGTTAGTGTCTCCGCCGCTGGTCCCGCGCTAGTTTATTATATTTTCCCTGTTTTTTCCTTGTCTGGCATCTCTATCATTATATGAGTCATGATGTGAGTCATAGGAAAACGATGTGAGAATAGGTGAATATGTGAATGGTCCGTGTCGTGTCCTTTTGGCCGCTCCTGGGACTCCACCCTTATCATCTCTAGGGGGGGGGGGAGACGTGTTGATTTGCGTTGGTAGCAATGGGGATTTTTTATTTATGGAATATACGCTTTTTATGCATTTTTGGTTGTATGTGTGTATGTTTATGTACGGATATACGCATATGATTTATCTTTTCTCTCTATCTCTCTCATGTTTTTTTTCATATTTCCTCTCCTAGAAAATGTTTTTTATGCATTTTTGGTTGTATGTGTGCATGTGTATATACGCTTATACGCATATGATTTATTCTTTCTATCGCTTTCGTGTTTTTTTCATATTTCCTGTTTTAGTAAAAGTTTTTAATGCAGTTTTTAGTTGCATATATGGTTGTGTATATACGCATATACGTATATAATTGAATGGTATGTACGCATATGATTTATCCTTTATCTGTCTCTCATGTTTTTTTCATATTTCTTCTTTTAAAAAAATACTGGAGTTCAAGATACGGGACGAAACGTATTGCAAGCAGCAGATGAGACGGGGGGCGGGGGAGAGGGGAGGGGGGAGTGGGAGCATGAGGGCATATTTTGGGCACGAAAGGGGGCGTCGGGCATTGTGGGCGGTTAATAGGTAGACGGACTCAAGGGCCTTCATTTAAGACGTAGAAGATGAGGGGATATGGGAAAATAAAGGAGGATGGTGGGTGCGAGAGGAGGGAGTGGAGAAGAGTTTAGTGAATGGGGGAAGGAAGGGTAGAAGGGGAGGAAGAGTAATATGAGAATACATAAGAAATAAAAGAATGATTAATTTAAAAGAAAATGAATATTAAACACCAAACAAAAGTCGAAAGCAGACCAAACGAATGAACGAGAAAGAAGAACTAAAAGGAAGAAGGATGAGCGATAGGCAAACAGAGAGAAGGATAAAAAGAAGAGTGCTCGCGCCTGCTTTATCACTCCTGCGTTGCGTCACCGTAACGGAGCGTGACGGGAGAGGAACGTGGCGGGCGCCGTTCATTCACAAACAGGCGTGCTTCCGTGACCATTGTGCGGGAGTGCGTGCGTGCTTTGGTTATGCGTATGTCCGTGTGTGTGTGTGTGTGTGTGTGTGTGTGTGTGTGTGTGTGTGTGTGTGTGTGTATGTGTGTGTGTATGTGTGTGTGTTTGTGTGCGTGTGTGTGTGTGTGTGTGTGTGTGTGTGTGTGTGTGTGTGTGTGTGTGTGTGTGTGTGTGTGTGTGTGTGTGTGTGTGTGTGTGTGTGTGAGACCTTTGTATGACTATTTTTGTGGATGTTTTTGCGTATGTGCTTGTGTGCGAGTGAGTGGGTGTTTGTTTCTTTGTTTCGTTGTCTGAGCGCTGTAACTGTATATTGGGAGATCCCTGTGGCACATGTGTACGCATACGTCTGCGTCTGTGCGTGTTTAGCAGCCATTCGCGTGTGCGTAACGTCATCGTAAACATGCAAAGACGCGGATGTGACTTCGTAGCTGTCTGGAGCCGCGAGATGGCGCAGAACCAAGTTGCAGGGGATGCGGGCGCGACCACAGATGTGTTTCCGTGTGGCACTTGGCGATGGGCGGGGGTGCGGGTGGGAGACGTGAGAGGTTTGGGGGTGGGGAGGGGGAGGTTAATGGAAAACCGTCGTTCTTACATTTTCTTTTTTTCCCTTCCTCCCCCCCTATTTTCATCCTTTATTTCACTCTTCCCCCTTCCCTCTTTCCCTTCCGTTTACCTCTCTCGTTTCCTCCCTTTCTCTTCCTTACCCCTTCCTCTCCGAGCCTTCTCCCCGGCGAAGGAACGAAAGAATCCCCAGGTTGTCAAGAAAGACTCCCGGAATAACCGGGAAGAGCCTCAGTTTATGGAACAGGTGCGTGGGGGGAGTCCTTCGGGGGAGGCGGGGGAGGGGGGAGGATAAGTGGGTGTTTGGGTAAAGGGGATAGGTCAGGGCCAGGGGGTATGGGGGGCAGATAAGGGACCAGGGGGTATGGGGGGCAGGTAGGGGCCAGGGGGTATGGGGGGCAGATAAGGGGCCAAGGGGTAGGGGGTAGATTAGGAGATTAGAGGCCAGGGGGTATGGGGGACAGATAGAGGCCAGGGGTATAGGGGGACAGATAGGGACTAGGGAGTATGGGGGCAGATAGGGACCAAGGGGTCTGGGGGCAGATAGGGACCAGGGGTGTGTGGGGGTATAGGGGGTCATGTATGGAGATTAGGGCCCGGCATGGGTGGAGGGAGGACAGGGTGCGTCTCTGTATTTATAATCATTCCGTTTCCCTTATATGGGTGAGGAGAAGAGGGGAGAGGGTAGGGGTAGGGGGGAAAAGGAGAAGGAGAAGGAGAGGGAGAGGGAGAGGGAGAAGGGGAAAGGAAAAGAGAGTGGGAGAGGGGGTTGGAATAGGAAGAGGGGAAGGGCAAAGAGAGGGAGACTGGGAGAGGAGGTTAGAATAGGAAGTGGAAAAGGAGAGGGGAGAAGAAAGGGAGAGGGGGATTGGAAATGAGGAGGGAGAGGGAAAGAATGAAGAAGAAGAGAGGAGGAAGGGCTTGAGAAGAGGGAATTATGGGAGGGATGTAGAGGAAGTAGAGGAAGTGATGTTGAGGTAGAGGTAAAGGGTGAGGAGGAGGAAGCGAAAAGTGGGACGAGGAAATGTTTGGGGCACATTTCGGCATCTTGGGTATGGGTGCCGTGTCGGGTAGAGTGAACTATGCGGGAGAAATGAAGGATGAGGGGAAGGGGGAGTTTGCGAGGCACTGTTAAAGGGGGGGGGAGAGAGAGAGAGAGAGAGAGAGAGAGAGAGAGAGAGAGAAAGAGAAAGAGAGAAAGAAAGGAAGGAAGAAAGCAAGAAAGCAAGAAAGCAAGCAAGCAAGCAAGCAAGCAAGCAAGAAAGAAAGAAAGAAAGGAAGGAAGGAAGGAAGAAAGAAAGGAAGAAAGAA
>NC_091562.1:28114612-28122112 GCF_042767895.1 Penaeus vannamei
GGAGTAAAGGGGAGGGAGGGGTGGGGGAGGAAGAAGGAAACAAAGGGGAGAAGAGATGGGGAGACGGGAGGGGGTGGGGGAGAAAGAAGGGAATGAAGGGGAGGGGAAATGGGGAGAGGGGAGGGGTGGAAGGGGTGAGAGACGACATGCTTCATAACTGCTACCCGTGGGAAGATATGCCGTCGGGAGTTCGTCCGTTATGATGACGGGGTGCCAGGGACGGGCGGGGAGGGGGAGAACGAGGGGAGGAGGGAGAGGGAGAGAAAGGGGGTAGAGGGGGAGAGGAGAGGAAGGATGAATAGGATAAAAAGAGGGAATGAGAGATAGAGAGATAGAGAGATAGAGAGATAGAGAGAGAGAGAGAGAGAGAGAGAGAGAGAGAGAGAGAGAGATAGAGATAGAGATAGAGATAGAGATAGAGATAGAGATAGAGATAGAGATAGAGAGAGAGAGAGAGAGAGAGAGAGAGAGAGAGAGAGAGAGAGAGAGAGAGAGAGAGAGAGAGAGAGAGAGAGACTGTGCTTAAAATGTCATATTGTGTCTGTTGACACACACACACACACACACACACACACACACACACACACACACACACACACACACACACACACACACACACACACTCTCTCTCTCTCTCTCTCTCTCTCTCTCTCTCTCTCTCTCTCTCTCTTTCCTCTTCTCTTCTCTTCTCTCTCTCTCTCTATTTCCTCTCTCTCTCTCTCCCTCCCTCCCTCCCTCCCTCCCTCCCTCCCTCCCTCCCTCCTCCCTCCCTCTCCCTCTCCCTCCCTCTCCCTCTCTCCCCCCTCTCCTCTCTCCCCTCCCCCCCTCTCTCTCTCTCCCTCTCTCCCTCTCTCTCTCTCTCTCTCTCTCTCTCTCTCTCTCTCTCTCTCTCTCTCTCTCTCTCTCTCTCTCTCTCTCTCTCTCTCTCTCTCTCTTTCTCTCTCTCTCTCGTGGTCAAACTAATGCCGAGCAGCTGCACGTCGCCCGCCCCCTCGTTCACGGCTTCGCGAATAGCGGAAAGCAGAAGCAGAGCAGCAGAACCTTGGGGCCCTAACCTACTTAAAACGTGTACAATATCTGCGCGCGGGCCATTAGCGCTCCTCCTGCGCCCGAGGGAGATTATTACGTACGTTCGCTTTCCCTCCCCCGTCTGCTGACCTCTTTGGCATCCGTTTGGCACCCTGGCTGTCTCCTGGCACCCACCCACCCGCCCGTCCGCCCTGCCTCTGCCCCCCTCGCCCTAAGCCCCCTGTTTCCGCCCAGCCCCTTGTCTCCACCCTCCTCCTCCCCAAAATGTCCCTACTGAAAGGGAGAGTGGGGGTAGGGGAGGGGGTATCGCTAGAGGGGGGCGGGGGAGGAGGAATAGTTGGTTCATGCTCGGGATAGGCGTAAGGGACGGGGTATAAAAGGGGGGAAGTGGGAGGGGTCTTGTCGTGAAGGCCGTGGAAGAGGGAGGGAGGGAGGGAAGAGGGAGAGAGGGAGGGAAGGAAGGAAGGGGGAGGAAGGGAGGGAAGGAGGGGAAGGAGAAAATTAAGGGGGGAGGAAAGGAGGAGGAGGGAGAAAGGGAAGAGAAGGGGGAGGAGGGAGCGAGTGAGGCTAGGGTTCGGTAGGGTAGGGTTGTGATAGGTTGGGGAGGGGGAGTGGGTGTGGGAAGGGGAGTGTGCATGGGGGCGAGTTATCATCAGGTGCAGAAGGGGGAGCTTGTGGGATGGGGAGATTGCTTGAGTACTGGGCAGACGGCGAGGGATTAGAGGGAAGGGGATGTTTTGGAGCGTTATAAAATGTGTTTTTAACCTTTATCATTTATTAATTTTTTGTTTTGCTTTGTTTCGTTTACTTATCTTTTTTTTACGTTGTATATCTTCGTTTTCGTTTGATAAAAAGGCCTCAGGAAACCACAGCTTGATAATTATTAGAACCGGATGTTGCATGGTATTTGAATCGGACGCGTTTGCAGATTCCACTTTTCGCAAAATAGATCGAAAGGTTTCTTGCAGAAATCCTCCGTTTGGAAAGGGTTGAGGAGACGCATCGACAAGCATTGGTTCAGTTCCGTTTGGGGGAATCCAGTATATATTCTCTCTCTCTCTCTTTCCCTCTACCGCTCTCTCCCTCCCTCTCCTTCTCCCTCCCTCTCTCTCTCTCTCTCTCTCTCTCTCTCTCTCTCTCTCTCTCTCTCTCTCTCTCTCTCTCTCTCTCCCTCCCTCCCTCTCTCTCCCTCTCTCCCTCCCTCTCTCTCTCCCTCCTCTTTCTCTCTCCCTCCTTCCCTCTCTCTCTCTCTCTCTCTCTCTCTCTCTCTCTCTCTCTCTCTCTCTCTCTCTCTCTCTCTCTCTCTCTCTCTCCTCTCTCTCCTCCCTCCCTCTCCCCCTCTCTCCCTCCCTCCCCCTCCCTCTCTCTCTCCCTCCTTCCCTCTCTCTCCCTCCTTCCCTCTCCCTCCTTCCCTCTCCCTCTCCCTCTCCCTCCTTCCCTCTCCCTCTCCTCTCCTCTCCCTCTCCCTCCCTCTCCTCTCTCCCTCTCCCTCTCTCTCTCTCTCTCTCTCTCCCTCTCTCTCTTTCCCTCTCTCTCCCTCTCTCTCTTTCCCTCCTTCCCTCTCTCTTTCCCTCCTTCCCTCTCTCTTTCCCTCCCTCCCTCTCTCTTTCCCTCCCTCCCTCCCTCCCTCCCTCCCTCCCTCTCTCTTTCCCCTTTTTTTCGCCTCATATAAATTCGGGTTTGGGAGATGCATAATGACCCAGATTTCGTCTTCAAATATCGGCGTCTCCTTTCACGTCGGATTCGCAGTTTACTCGGTGTTTGTTGTGATTGGAAGTAGAGGGGGGTGGGGGTGACGGCTCCCACCCCTCCTGCCCTCCTCTGTTTACTCTCTTCCTCTTCCTCGTCTGCTTTCTCTTTTCTCCCCGTCTTGAGTCCATCTTTCTTCTCTCTACCAGCCTTCTCATTTTTTTTCCTCTCTCCATATTTTTTCCTTTTCTTTCCCCTGTCTTTTTTTTTTTTTTTTTGCCTTATCTTCCCTCCAGCTATCCTCTCCATCTGTCGCATTGTACCTTTCTTTTGCTTCCCTTCCCATGTTTCCACCCCCTCTCTCTCTCTCTTTTCGCATGTGACTGACAGGTTTCGGTGATATAAGCATTTGCCGCACACACGCACACGCACACGCACACGCACACGCACACGCACACGCACACGCACACGCACACACACAGCGTTAAGAGGCCGGTGAAGGTGGAGATAGAGGTGGAGATGGAGGAGGTATTGGAGGAAGATGGGGGAAGAGAAGGTCAGAGGGAGGGAGGAGGAGAAAGAGGAGGTGGGAAGCGTTGGCATAGTACATCTCCAAATATTATTGTTGTGAGGGAGATACTTCCACTGTTGTTCTGGATAAAACCCTGCTTCGTGTAAATAGCTGTAAATCTCTCTATCGCTCGTTTTCCTCTCTCTCTCTCTCTCTCTCTCTCTCTCTCTCTCTCTCTCTCTCTCTCTCTCTCTCTCTCTCTCTCTCTCTCTCTCTCTCTCTCTCTCTCTCTCTCTCTCTCTCTCCACCCTCCCTCCTCCTCCCTCCTCCTCCCTCCTCCTCCCTCCCTCCCTCCCTCCCTCCCTCCCTCCCCCTCTGATTGTCTTCTTCCCTATTTCCCTTCCTCCTTCCTTCCTTCTCTCCCATCCCCCCACTCCCTCAAACACACGCATGCACACATGCGCCTACACAAACTTCTGTTCATACACTCCCGCAGGTTTGTGTATGGCGCACTAGAAGCCGGGGGATGTCCTAGGCCGGTCGGGCCAGGGCGGGCCATGCACACCCCGGGCCGGAGTTTTAATATGGTAACACTTGAATGGAATGCTATTCAGGGACACCGGGTTCTTATCCAGTTGCGCTCGCTTGGACTTGCAGGCCGGCCGCTGGAGGAGGATTTCGTCTTTTTCTTTTTGTCTCATTCTCTCTCTTTATTCGCTTCGCTTTTCTCTCTCTCTTCTCATGCTTGGTTCTCGTTCGTTTTTTTCTACGTTTTTATGTTGTTGTTTTTTTGTCTGTCTGTCTGGCTTTATTGGACAGTAACATTGGTGGTGGTGTATAGGATCGTCACTTCACGGGGTTGGCGGGAGGGGGAAACGTACGCCAGGCAGCGGAGGGAAAGAAAATTGTGTGTGTGTGTGTGCGTGCTTGTTTGCGTGCGTGTGTGCGTGTGTGCGTGTGTGCGTGTGTGCGTGTGTGCGTGTGTGCGTGTGTGTGTGTGTGTGTGTGTGTGTGTGTGTGTGTGTGTGTGTGTGTGTGTGTGTGTGTGTGTGTGTGTGTGTGTGTGTGTGTGTGTGTGTTTGAGTGATAGAGAGAGAGAGACACAGACAGACAGAGACCGAGGCAGATGCAGAGACAAATAGACAGAGAAAGTCAGTCTGTCTTCTTGTGTATTTGTTTGTGTTTGGGTGGTCTGTAATGAGCCGATGCTCAAACAGTGTGTATATGCAGATTTCGCGCAATAGTAACTCCGATGACGCTCGTTGAACACGCAGGTAATTCGGTCCGGATACCTGTGCTTACGAAATTAGATGCGGCGTGATTGTTACCAAGGTGTTTTATTGCTTCCTCGTCTTCGGCTCGTGTGCGTCTCGTTTGCAGTGGCGCTTCCCCTCCCAGCTCGTGGCGGGGCGGCATCCGAACCACGTGCGTCTATGCCGAGTGCGCTTGCTTGAGGGAGCGCGCCCGTGTAAGGGACGCCCTTGTGCCACCTGTGTTGATTTTTGATAACGAGTCACGACCAGTCGGTGTCGGTGACTTTAAAGCAACGAAGTGGCAACTCTCGCTCTCCCTTCTTCCCTCCCCTGTCTGCCTCCCCACCCTGCCCTCCCCTCTTCTCCTCTCCCCTCCACCACCCCCCTCCCTCCTGCCTCCTTCCCTCCCTGCGTGGTGTTGTCGCCTTGGTGGTTTGTGCAATACTGTCTTTGTTTGCTGTGCTTGTTTGGATTTTTCCGACCGTGTGTTGCATACTTGCACTTTTCCTGTTGCAGTCGGTTTTGTCGTAATATTTTAGCAGCTGTTGACATTGTTATGAGGTGGATGGGTATTTTTATAGAGGGAATTTATAGGATTTTGGATTTAATATTCGGAAGTCATTCGGGGAATATTACTTTTTTCTCGTGAAGTTTACCAAGAATCCGTGTACGTACTTGTCTGAAAGTGGGTTTGGTTGTCGGTATCAGTGTGGATGTGTGGGTGTGTTAACGTGTATCGTTTGTTTGTTTGTAGGTGTTTCTGTTGTGACTTTTTATGTTTATATTGACGTACGGATTGATCGTGTGCGTGCGTCCATGCTTCTCTCACGAAGTCTCTTTGCCCGCAAGTTCACAAGGGCACTGGGGAGGGAGCAGGGTCAAAGGTCAGACATCGGAGAGATCAGATGTATCTCAGCTTGCTTGCGCTGTTTCGAATATCGCAGGAGTTCTGTCATCATCATACTATCCCCCCCTGCCCCTCCTCCTCCTCTTGTCTCCCCACACCCCTCCCCTCCCTCTTTCCCCACACCTCTCCCCTCCCTCTTCCCCCCCCCCCTCTTTCCCCCACATCCCTATTCTCCCCCTCGCCCCCCCCACCCCTCCTGTCTCCCTCACTCCTCCACTCCTACCTCCCTCCCTCCCTCCCAGGCAGTCTTGCATAACGAGTCGAAACTTTTTATTGTTTATCTTTGTGATGTCTGTGTTTTCTGAACCTTTCTCTTCCTTATCTTCATCGTTGCTGTTATCGCGTTTTTATCGTTATCTTTGTTTTGTTCATTTTTCGTCATCTTGAGCTTGAAATGGGTTGTGTTGTGCTGCTGTAAGACGTACAAGGTGTAAGAGTGTGTGTGTATGTATGTATGTATGAATGTATGTATATATGTATACGTATATGTATATGTATATGCATATGCATATGCATATGTGGATGCCTATATATATGTGTGTGTGTATATATATATATATATATATATATATATATATATATATATATATATATATATATATATATATATATATATATATATATATATATATATATATATATAACACATATGTGTACTTTACATGTCTTTGCGTGTGTGTGTGTGTTTGTATGTGTGTGTATATATGTGTGCGTGTGCGCACGTGTGTGTGTGTGATGTGTGTGCGTGAGCGTGTGCATGTGTGTGCGTGAGCGTGTGCGTGTGCATGTGCGCGCGCATGCACTTTGTTTGCGTGAGTGTTTACGGAGTCCGAGTTACAAGGTGTTATTTGCAGGTGAGTGTTGGTGGCGAGTAAGTTGATTCTTATCCCGGCGTCTCAGCAGTCGTGTAAGGTGATCCTGGGAGAGACGGAGGGAGAAGGGAGGAGGAGGGGGGAGGGGGAAGGAGGCTAATGGGGGGAGGAGGAAGGAGGGAGGAGGGGGAGGGGGGAGAAGGTGGGAGGGGGGGGGAGATGGAAGACGGTGGGGATAAAAGGAGGAGGAAGGAGGGGAGAGGGTGAAGGAGGAAAACAGTGGGAATAATGGGAGGGAGAAGGGAGGAGGAGGAATGAATGAGAAAGATGGTGGGATTCGAAGGAGGGAGTAAAGGGAAAAGGAAAAGATATATAATAAGGGAGATAGATTTTAAAAAGAGAATAGAGAAAAAGAAAGAAAAAAGAGAGCGAGCGAGAACAAGAAACAGCGAAGACGGAGATGGAAAGTGGGCGTGCGGGCGTGGGGCAAGACACCCAGCCACGCAGCCACAGGACCGGAGGGCGGCCGAACAGAGTAGACCTAAAATAAGAACCGCCGAGGCAAGCAAAGCCGCCGACCCGCAGGACGGCTGCACCTGCGGGTCGGCGGCGTCGGGGGCCTCGGCTTCTCGGAAGGAGCTGTCGGGGACCTGTAAGCGGATCTCGCGGCTCCTTCGCTCCTTCGCTCGCCCTCCGCTCTCTTCCTGCTCCTCTGGGACGTCCTTGCTTGCTTTCCCCTTTTCGTTCTGCTTTTTTTGGTGTTTTGTTTCCCGATTTGTGTCGGTCTCTCTCTCTCTCTCTTTCTTTCTTTCTCTTTCTCTCTCCTCCTCCTCCCTCTCCTCTCCCCCTCCCTCCTCTCTCCCCTCTCCCCTCCCTTTCCTCTCTCCCTCCCTCCTTCCTCCCCCTCCATCTCTCTCTCTTCCCCCCTCTTTCTATGTGTCTGATTGTCTTTTTCTTGTTTTGCTAGCTTCGTCTTATTCTTCTCTTCCCCATAATTAGAGGGAGAAGAAAGACATCGTAATAAGAGGAAGAAAAGGAGGACATGATGAAAGGAGGAAAGAAGGAAAGGCGAAAATACCAAAGCGTAGGCGAAGGCGAGGAAATGAACGAAGGAGATAAAATAATCGCTGATGGTTAAGGGCAGCCAAGGGAAATAAACAGAGGAGGCAGGAAGTGATACGAAAGAAAAAGAAATGCGAGCGGACTGAATAAGAAAAAAAGGTGAAAGAAAATAAAGAATAGGACGAAAAGATGGGCGTAGAATGAAAATTAGTGAGAGAGAAATGGTAAGAAAATAGA
>NC_091562.1:28127112-28129612 GCF_042767895.1 Penaeus vannamei
CTTTCTCTCTACTTTTTTCTTCTTTCTCTCTACCTTTCCTTCTACTCGCCTTCGCATTTTTTCACTCTATCCTCTCTCTCTCTCCTATATCCCCTCCTCCTCCTCCTTCTCTTCCATCCTCCCCTCTTTACGCCTCTCCGTCTTTCCCGGCCCCTAACTATATGCGTGTTCATGTACCCGGTATATATTAAACGTGGGAATCGAGCCCCTTCTTGGAACTGTGCCCTCACGGGAAATCCTTGTCGGGGAGGGGTAGGGGTGGAAGGGGAAGTAGAGGGGGGATGGATGCCCGTGGATGCCCATTGCCCCCCCCCCTCCCTACCTTTAGCTCAGGTGAGAGTATAGACCAAGATGTGTAAACAGTGTACAGTGTGTGAGTGCATACGGTGTGTGTGTTTTCTGTTGTATCTATTGAATCTTTGTTTATATTTGTGAATCTCTCTCTCTCTCTCTCTCTCTCTCTCTCTCTCTCTCTCTCTCTCTCTCTCTCTCTCTCTCTCTCTCTCTCTCTCTCTCTCTCTCTCTCTCTCTCTCTCTCTCTCTCTCTCTATCATTCTTTGTTTTATTTTTTTCATTCTGCTGTAATTCATCTTCAGCGTCCCCCTCTCTCCCTCTCCCACCCCTCCCTCCCTTGACCTTCATCCCCGACGCATTATACTTAAAGGCGCTGACATTGTCTCGTAAAGCGATTGCGTGATGGCAGATTCGTCCTTTGCTGTCTTCTCCTTCTCTTTCTTCTCCTCTAATATTCCCTTCTTCCCTACTCATCTTGACCTCTTCTTTCCCTCCGTCTTTTTTCTTCTCTTTCTCTGTCTCTTCTCCTTCGTGCCCCCCTTGTCCCCTCTCCCTTTTGTTTCTTACTCCTCTTCCTCCTTTCTTCGTATAGGTCGTCGTTTCTATCCAAATCCGTCTTGTCTCAGTTCTCTTGCCTGGCCTATCCCGTAGCCCTTTTCCCTAATCCATTTCCCCTTATTCTCCCTCCCATTCCCATTCCCCTTTCCTACCCCTCTTTCACTTCCTCATCCCCTTCTGTCCCCACCCACCCCACCCTATTCCTACTCCCTGCGCCTTACTCCTTACTCCTTACTCCCAGTTTCCATCCCCCCTCCCTCTCACTCCTCACCCACTCTCCCTCACTTCCCCTCCTTTTGCCACACATATCTCTGAATGTTTAGCCTGCGGTGCGTGAGTGTTGATTGATGTTGACAGCAGTGGATTGCGTATGTTGGGGGTAGGGGTGTGGGGAGGAGGAGGGGAGAGTTGAGGGGGGTCCTTCGAAGTGCTGGATTTTTATTTCTGTTGAGGCTTTTGTATACGATGTATTTTCTTGAGCCTGGTTTAGAGAAAAGGGAAGTAGATGAAGAGATGGATAAAAATGCATCAATAGATGGGCGCGACAAGGACGGAATGTTGCACATTAATGCGGAAAATGCAGCTTGAAGTTGAATGGGGAAGAGAGAGAGGGGGGGACATGAATAACGTTACGATGATGGAAGTGAGAACGGGGAAGAACGAAGGGGGAATTATAAAAGGAGGGTGGAAGAGTTGGATAGCGAACAGAAAAAAATGAGATTGCAAAATATAATAGGAGAGAACTGGTGAAGGGGAAAGAACAGGGAACAAAAGGACAAGAAGGCGAAAGAGAAAGAGAAAGAGAAGAAACAGAAAAATTAAGAGGGAGGGGAAGGTTGGAGGACGGAAACAAACAGACCGACAGTCAGACAAATTGCAGGTAAAACGGAGGAAGAAAAAATTGAAAAAAAATATGAGTGAGGAATGAGGAAAGGAAGGGAGGGAGTGGAGAGGGGAGAGGGGAGAGGGGAGAGAGGGAGGAAGGAGGATAATTAGACATCATACTAGGGATTCCCTGATGAGTATCCGGTACTTGTGAGACACGTGTGTAGTGTATTTTTAGCACTCTTATTGCAAGGTTTCCCCCTCCTCCTCCTCTTCCCCCTTTCCCCTCGTCTTTCTTTTCCTTTTCTTTCTCCTCTCTCTTCCCTCTTCTTTCTTTTTACTTGTTCGCATTGTCTTTTCCCTGTCTCTCAATCGTCACCTTCTACGCTTCTCTCCTGTCCAATTCCCTCTTCCTCATTCTCCCTTCCCCTTCGTCTCCTTCACTTTCCCCCTCCTCCTCCTCCCTTTTCATATCCTCCTTCTCCATCGCTTTCCCCCTTTTCCCATCCCCGCCTCCATCTCCAACTCCTTCACCTTTTCCCCTTTCTCCTTTCCCCCATCCTCCCTCCACCATCCCCCTTCCCCCTTCCCTACCCCTCCTCCCCCCTTTCCCCTCCACGTCTCCTTTTCCCTCGCTATTCCCGATCCTTCCACCTCACCTCCTTCCTCCCTATTCCCCATCCTTCCACCTCCCCTCCTCCCTCCCCCTTCCCCTTTACCTCTCCTTTCCCCCTCCTCATCTCCCCGGAACGTCCAATGGCCTGACGGATAAACCCCTCGGAAGGGGGGAGCTGCCCCGTTGCATACCGCATGAGAAATGGGT
>NC_091562.1:28132112-28134612 GCF_042767895.1 Penaeus vannamei
TTCATTTTTATGTTTGTGCGTGTGTGTATCAGACCATTGGTGTTCTTGTTGGTTTGTGTGTTTGTCACGTGCACAATATTAATGAGGAGGACTTGAGATTAGCACTTACTTATTTTGATTGTTTTTTGCTGTGAATTTGTAAGATATTGTTTAAAATTTCCGCGTCTTCGTCACGGTGAAGAGAACACGTCGCCAGAAGAGAGTGAACAGAAGAACCAGAAAGCGAAGACAGAAGAACGAAGAGGAACAGTGATAAAACAGAACCGAAACAAGTATCGGAAGTTGTTATTACGTAATCCTTTCACGAAGCCGTCAAGCACTGGCCCAAACACAAGATTCCGGCGCACAGTGCCTTGTTCTGATGTGAAATATGTATTTGAAAGTGATATATTGAGATAGAAACTGACTTATATATTTGAATTATTTTTCCGCTATGTTTTTCCTATTCTGTCGGGTCATATGTTGTTATCTTTGTAGCTGATAATGTAGGTGGATTTATATGATCAAGATTATGGATAAGATGTAGATATGGATTTAGAGATACATATATAGGTGTCTAGATATTAGATAAGATAAGATATTTACAGGCATTTTAGGGGGAAGGTTACTCCTGTTATGGTGATAGAATTCACAGGCTTACGTTTAGAATTATATAGACCATAATCTTAGCTTTACTAAGGCTTATGAGATAGATATATCAGGAGGATACTTATAAGTATAAATGGAGATAAGAAAGAATGATAAGGCTCGGTTGTGAAACGTGAGTGATTTTTGCAGGATATCTGTTTGTGATATGCTATCGCGTGAAGGTTATGTAGATTGCTGAGCGTCTGGGTGGGAGTTGTTTTCACAGTGAGAGCGATAAGGAGTGGCAGTGAGTGAGGGGAGGCTGCAGGTGTAGGAGTGAACAGGTCGCGGCGAAAAGAGACAGAGAAAAGGTTATTGACAAGGTGTAAAGAAGTGTAAATGAAGTGGAGTGAGAGAGAGAGAGCGAGAGCGAGAGCGA
The DNA here is from genome assembly GCF_042767895.1 of Penaeus vannamei. Taxonomy (NCBI): domain Eukaryota; kingdom Metazoa; phylum Arthropoda; class Malacostraca; order Decapoda; family Penaeidae; genus Penaeus; species Penaeus vannamei. The sequence continues at coordinate 28,133,119 of NC_091562.1, forward strand.
GGACTTCACGTAGTGGCGGAAGGATCAGGTAACTAGAGAGACTAATGTGATGTCCGGTAGAAATATGTAGTAGGAGAGGTGAATGATAGGTAAAGAAATATCAGGAGATAATTTGGTTTCTCTCTAGAAGTTAGAGGGGAAGAGATGTACGCGTAGTAGCACATATGGCGCAGTGATAGGAGAGAAGGGAGTCGATGGGGGAATAGGAGAACACGCGGTAATAAGAAGGTAGAAGGTGATAGGTAGACATCGCGGAGAGGCTGTCAGCTTCTTCTGATGCGCTAACTAGCGGAAGTGTCAGGTGGAGTTCCATCAGGAAGGAGGAAGTGTCAGCAAGAGTTTTTGGGAACTAGCGTCAGTTCGCGGCAGGGAAGGTAGTGTCAGGAAGGAGGAGGAGGAGGAGGAGGAGGAGGAGGAGGAGGAGGAGGAGGAGGAGGAGGAGGAGGAGGAGGAGGAGGAGGAGGAGGAGGAGGAGGAGGAGGAGGAGGAGGAGGAATGGCTAGCGGTGCAGGGTCTGGCATGGCGCCGAGCTAATATTATTGTGTCATTTTTAGCCGGGTGGCGTTGGCACCGGTGCCAGGGCGAGCGAGGCAGCACCATCGGCAGCGGCGGCGGCGGCTGCGGGAGGCTAGAAGCGTGCAGTAGTGTGGTGAGGTGCGTAACGCGCGGTGGTCCAGTGCAGTGCCGTGTTCTCCTACGCCGTAGCTTGGGATGTGCTGGTGGCGGTGCAGTGCAGTGACCCGCGACACCAGTGATCAGTGTGACGTCACGGGGGCCAGTGATTTTGTCAGTGCGACCGCGCAGTGATCAGTGCTCAGTGTGTGTGGAGTGACCCAGGTGCCGTTTGCGTCGAGGCACCGGTGATGGCGCGCCCGTGGCATCCTGGCTATTATGGTTGAGAATGTGGGCGGTCAGTGCGGGCGTGCGGCGGTCACCAGGGTTGCAAGTAGTCGCGTGGAGTTGCGTGCGTGCCGTGTGCGTGCGTGCCGCGGCGTGCACGTGGTGGGCGTGAAGCCGTGTGACGCGCCCGCGCCCTGCCCTGCGCATTATGGACTGTGTCTGCCCGTGGTGGTGAACCTCACTGACCCGGCCAACGCCCTCGGGACCGTCCAGCCCGACAAGGACGCCATTCTGGACATTGTAGAAGCCAACCGCAGAAAACAGGCCGCCGCCAGGACCAGGAAGGCCTCGGGGGACTCCCACAGCCCCCAGCAGACGTCCCCGTCGCCGCTGGGAGACTCTCCCACCCCGATAGACACGCTGCAGCAGGCGGGGCAGCAGAAGCAGCAGCCGTCCGCTGCTGAGAGCTGGCGCATCGCGCGCGCCGTACAGCGTTGGGCCCAAGGCTTCGGGAAGGGCGAGAGAGAGCGAGACAGCAGAGAGGAAGAGAGGAAATACGAGGAGGGGGCGGGCACGCTGGCCGAGCTGGCTGCAGAGAAGCGGGCAGGGCGCGCGGCCCCTGGCCCCGAGCCGCCCACGGGCGCCCCACGCCAT
>NC_091562.1:28147112-28152112 GCF_042767895.1 Penaeus vannamei
TCTTACCGTCTGAGGAAAAAAAATAGCTTTGTTATACCATTTTCGAGTATGAAGAAATTCCATTATATACATCATGTATATTTTCACATTACTTATGAATATCCGTACATGCTGTAGTATATAAATAGTATGTATATTTAGCATACTCCGAAACGGATATCCAAAGATGACACTCCTTTGTACAGGCCAAAATAACTTTTAATCTCTTCAAATTTAAACACACTCTATCCGAAGTTTAAGTTTCGCCCATTTCAATATCCACTTGACTCGTAACCGACCCGCATCTCGTACCCGACTTGATACCGGCTTTTCCCTCCCGACGTTTTTGTATATTTTTGACAGGTTTGTGATCAGTAGCTGTGTTTATTTGGTCTGCGGGGGAGTATGAAAGGAGATAGAGTGAGCCAAAAGTTTTCGCAATGTTTGATCCATGTTGGAGATGGTAATATTTTGTTAACCTGCGTGCAGCGGCGGTTAGAGGAAGCCAAAAGGCGACAGCAGCTTTTTGTTGTATATTCTTTATCGATTTTATGATTGTGTATGTCACTGCGACCGTCCCTCCCACTGGGCCGAAGGTGCGAACCACATCTGTGCCCCTTACCCCTCCCCTTTTCAGCCGTTTCCCCTTTCCATTCCCAGCCATCTCCACCCTTCCTCCCCCTTCCATTTCCCTGATTCCTTGCTGGGACGCACATCAGGTGCAGAGACGCCCACGTTTTGCAGCTTTCAGGGCAACGCTGTGTGTTTTGGGCGCTCACTGGCACTTCTTAGAGTGCATTGGCACTGCTTCCGCTGCCACTCTGGGGCCTCCGAGTCTCTCGATTGTTGTTGTCGGATGTTATACTTGTGCCCGCTCTCCCTTCCCCGTTCCCCTCCCATAGCCTCTCTTCCCCCCTTCCATCTTCCCTTCCCATTCCCCTTCACCCTCTTCCCTTCCCCTTCCCCTCACCCTCTTCCCTTTCTTCCCATTCCCCCCACCCCTCTTCCCTTCCCCATTCCCCTTCCCCCTCTTCCCTTTATTCCCATTCCCCTTCACCCTCTTCCCTTCCCCTTCCCCTTCCCCCTCTTCCCTTTCCCTTCCCATTCCTCCTTAATCATTCCCCATTCCCATTCCCTTCCCTTTTCCCACTCCCTTTCATCTTCACCCTTCCCCATTCCCCTTTCCTTTCCGTTTCCCTTCCTCGCCACCTCTCTGCCCCTTGTCCGCATGCATGCTTGTCCTTTAGTCCCTGTGATTGATGCCGCGTTTCTCCCGCTCCGTCTCCCATCTATCACGGCCGGTATATTTATCGCACCTGTCGCCCGCCCGCCTGTCTGTCGCTCCGAAGCCCTCGCGAGTCTGGCACTGTGCGTACTCGGCGACAACAGACACATCAATTGCAATAAGAATAACAACTCCGAAAAAATGGCATTCATGGCATCTCGCGGAAGCTTCGGTCTCGGTGCCGTCGGCGGGCGTCCGGTACCGGGGCACTTAGGTATCTCCGGCATTTGCGAGGTACTTTCGGTTCGCTCGATAACTGCGGTACCTTCGGGCAACTTTGGAATTAGACGCCCCTCTTGGCGAAGGAGGGGAGAGGGAGGGAGGGAGCGAGAGGGAGGAAAGGAGGAGGAATGTGAGACTCAGGTAAGTGCGGTTGGAGGTGGACGTGGAGAGGCGGAAAGAAAGGGGCAAGAGGTCGAGCGTTGGGGATAGGGGAAGGAGAGAAGGAAGCGAAGGGAGGAAGAGGGAGGAAAAGAGGCCGACAGAAGCAGCAGACAGACGCAGATACATCGATAGACGGGCGCAGACGACGTACCGGCGGGCAGTCGTTTCGTCTTTTTCATTCAGGTCTCGGGCATTCGCGGCCTTTCTGTAATGGTGTCGCGTGCGAGGGCGCTGTCACCTCATGGCCCTTCCAAACGACGCTTTAGGCCACCCCGGCACTTCTTGGCATCGCCGCTGTGTGGTCCCCGGCCCCGAGTGCCAGACCTTTGTTGATCGGGTTCGCCGTCTACGAATGGCGGTGCGCGCATGGCGGGGGAAGGCGCTGCTGCGCTTTTTTCCTTTTGCTTTTTTTTGGGGGGAGTTCTTTTTTTCTTTTGTTTTCTCTCTCTCTCTCTCTCTCTCTCTCTCTCTCTCTCTCTCTCTCTCTCCCACTCTCTCTCTCTCTCTCTCTCTCTCTCTCTCTCTCTCTCTCTCTCTCTCTCTCTCTCTCTCTCATTCTCATTCTCATTCTCATTCTCATTCTCATTCTCATTCTCACTCTCTTACTCTCACTCTCTTTCTCTCACTCTCTTTCTCTCACTCTCTCTCACTCTCTTTCTCTCACTCTCTCTCACTCTCTCTCTCACCCACTTCTGTTCCCCTCCCCCTTTTCCCTCATATAGGAACATATACCCGAAGCGGTTCACTGAACCCTGTCAGATTTATTTTATTCTTTCCCTTTTCCTTTTTTTCTAAATCCCTCAGATCAGTTTCCCACAAAAGCCGCCTTTGAAGTTCGCGAGCGGTAGGGTGTCGGCGTGACTTGTGTAGGCTGTATATTTCACCAGAATTTATGTAAATATACAGTCGTGTGGCGGAGGGCGGGGAGGGGAGAGGAGGGGAGGGGCCGGTTGTGTCGGTTTTCTCCCCTCATTGAGGTAGTTAAAGGGACGCGAGGGGGAGAGGGGCTTAAGTAGATTGTAGTATTCTTTTCTTTCGTTCCTTCCGACTTTCGCGGGGGTTGTAGTTTATGCATTAGGTGTGTTTGTTTATGGTTGGGTTGGTGGTTAGTTAAAAGGTAGGGAGACGATGGAATGAGGGATAATGAAGTTTTTTTCTTTCTTCTTTCTTTTTTCGAGTTGCGTAGGATTATTTGCGGGTCTTTACCAGTAAACACCAACTTAGTACCGGGCATAGGATTTGATTCGTAGTTGCCACACGCAGGGAAGGAGTATAAGTTGTTCCCGCCGCACGGCAAGTATACCAAGCCTGAAACAGCCCTCACCGACCTATACGAGTTAGTCCAGTGTGTGGCATTTCCTCACCAGCATTATGCCTCTCACGGCCTAGTTCCTGAACCTAGCCATTTCCTTTTATGACCCTCTAGTGGTAACCGTGTGGCAGAATTGGGCATCAGAACAGTGTCTGCGTTATTCTCTCTTACGTTCTCGCTTTCCAATGTGGTGGTGGTGGGGGGGGGGTTGGCACCCGCGAATGTAAGGTCACTCTTGCAAGATGATCCTGCAATTCTAGGCCTAAAACGTATGTCTGTGATGTAGAATTGTATTATATCAAGGTATGTGTTGGTATAGTTTCCTGAGAGAGACTGTCAGGTACTTATGAGAAGAAATATAAGATATTCAGTGGTTCTGAAAAGTCTTTACCCGAGAAGCTAGACACATTTTCACATTCTGTTTATTTCATGTTTTTCATTCTCTTTCGTATTTCTTCATTCCCTTTTTTGTTTCCTCTTTTGTTCTCTCCTCTTTATTTTCTTTTTTTCTCATTTCGTCCACCCTCCTTATCTCTCCGGTACTCTATTCTTCGAAGGAAATATGGATACCGGAAGATAAGAATAAGATTGAGAATAAACATAACGACAACCCTACTAAAGAATCGAGATAGAGAGGGCGAATGCGCAAAACAATTCAATTGTTGCCGGTTTTTGTTTATTTTGAAGCCCAGATGTATGGGAGATGAGAGAGGGAGAGAGAGGGAGAAGGATTAAAGAGAGAGAATGCGCGTGATACTTTTTTAGTTTTCGCTCACCATGTCCGTGTTTGGGAAGGCGAGAAGAGACGAGACGAGAAGAGAGTCATCCGTCATCCGGGGCTCGTAACAGTAGTAGTAGTGGGAGTGAGGGAGTGCCAGGGAGCAAGGGAGCGAGTGGCTAAGTACAGGAAGGCCCGACGTCCTGGGCGTGACTCGGGCGGCGTCGGGGGCGCAGGACGTGGCCCTAGGGGTGCCAGGTACGGAAGCAGGTAGAGGGCCATGCATGTAGTGATAACAGTGACAGAGAGGGCCGCGAGAGAGTGCCAGGATGGACGGAGGTCGTGCCTGGGCGGGTGCCAGCGCTAAAAGTGGCTCTCTGACGGTCTGCCTCCTTCAAGCCTCCGTCCCGCCCCGCAGCCATACATTTACCATCTTTGCCGCGGGATGCGCCGGGCATGGCCCTCGGCCTTATCGCGAAGGGGATTTCGCGCCTCGCGAACACGAATCAGAATCCTTCTTTCCCGGCGCTGTACTTTAGAGGCCGCGGCGCTCTCTCCCCCGCCGATTCGCGTCGACGGAGCGGAGTTGGGAGCCAGCCGATTTCCACGATATCGTCTTCTGGCCATTGGCACGCCCGGCTCACGGCGGCGGCGGGGAAGGGGCTGCTCGCCGTTCATATCGAGCCACGAGTTGGAAGGGGAGTGCGAAATGGAGTTTGATGTGTTCTGGCACTCCCTGGCAGTCTTTCCCTTATTCGACAGCCTTCCCTGTTTTCATTCCCGTAGATAACCTGTTGCGTTAAGGTTCGGATGATAGCCTGTTGCTTTGGTGTGCACAAAATGAGGTGGCGTTGATAGCATCGAGCGGAATTCAGCGCGCGTCGTGAGAGCCTCGCACCGTGACGTTAATTCGAGTCCCCTCGTCACCTCTCTCCCTCGTCACGTCACGTCGCGTCACATCAACGTCACTGCTGCTGCTTCCCGCTTCCTTCTTTCCTACCAAGACGTCCGGGATGGATCTTTCACTCGGAATGCCTTGTAACTTGGAGTACTTTTAGGAGGAGAAGGGAGTGGGAGTGGGAGTGGGGGTGGTCGGAGGTAGAAGTAGGGGGTTGGTATCTGGGTATTTACCACTTTGAGTGACGGTTCACGAGAGGGGGCGCTACTTGAGCCTTAATATAGGCTGGTCGAGGAGGACACGGTGATGGATAGAGAGGGGGGAGGGAGAGGGAGACTTACAGACTTACAAACACAGAGACAGACAAATGGATGGGTGAGAATGCACGCGCCCGCACAAACATGCGCACAGACCACTCGGAGAC
>NC_091562.1:28162112-28169612 GCF_042767895.1 Penaeus vannamei
GGTCGTTCGCACAGCGGTTTTGGGAATGCAACATTTTTTTATTTTATTTTTCTTTCTTCATCGGTGTCTCTTCTATTCGCTATTGACGTCATTAGAGGTTTTGAATATATATATTTGTATATATATTTACATATATGTGTGTGTATATATATATATATAAATATATTTTTCTTTTTGGGAATAATTAATCTTTTCCGCAATGACACACAAGCATCTTTGCGTTGTTTAGAATATTAACCGAAGACTTAATAATACCTTTGGATATTTTATCACTATTTTTTCTCTTTTTTAATTATCATGTAGACTTCCCTAATTTGGCATGTGATTCATGTTGTGTTGCCGGAGCCGCTGTGTGAATGACGTCACAACATGCCTTGACCAATCCCGCCCAATTTTACACTCCAGCGTGACGGAGCCGCTTGCTGTTTTATGATTTATTTGTTGTTGATATTTTTATTTTTTATCATTATTACTCCATTACGAGAAACCATTACTAAATGATGAGGAAAGGATTGTCTGTGGGGTAACCCTTAGTTGATTTCAGAGGAGGAAAATATCCCTCGTTTTTTCTCTCATGGTAATCGTAATTTTTTTTTTCTTTAAGGAATGCTTTCGGTTTTTTTTTTTCGAGGTACGACACCAAAAGGCAACGGACAGTCTTTTCCTTCCATTTCTAACACGTGTGGTGGCTTGCTGGGACTAACTCCTGATACGACCAAGACGACTTTTAGCACGAGCTGGCTTATTCTCATTATCTCTCTTTCTCTTTTTTTTTCTGTCTCGTCCCCCCTCCCCTATTCTCTGCCTGGCTCCTTCTGTCTCGCCTCGTCCCTCTTTCTCTTTCTCTTTCTTTTCCTCTTGCTACCTATCTCTATCTCTATCTCTCTCTCTCTCTCTCTCTCTCTCTCTCTCTCTCTCTCTCTCTCTCTCTCTCTCTCTCTCTCTCTCTCTCTCTCTCTCTCTCTCTCTCTCTCTCTCTCTAACGGAAAGGGGTAAGAGAGTGAGAGGAGGAGGAGGCATGGGAAGGGGAAAGAAGGGGAGAACATCAACCACACAGATTTACATGTTCTTATCCGGAAAGACTCAACGGTATGAGTGTGTTATGTATATGTGCGTTTGTGCACAGTGTAGATATATAAACACACACACGTACACATACACACACATGCACCATGCGTACGCACACAAACACACACTCACACACACACACACACAAACACACACACATACATACATACATACATAACACACATATACATAACACACATTCTCTCTCTCTCTCAGTGAAGACCTCATGAAAAAGTTTATTTAACATGAGTGTTTATGTCTCATTGATATGAGTCTCTTTATAGTGTCTTGGTATGTGTATATATAAAGTTTTTTTTATCATTGGAGAAAAATTTGTAAGGTATATGGCCAAGGGAGAAATAAGGTGGAAATGGAGGAGGAGGAGGAGGAGGAGGTAGAAGAAGAGAAGCGTTCTCCCCTGCTTAGTAGGTGCCGTGTGTGCTTCTGCTTTCTGCTTTATTTCCGGTAATGCCCTCTACCCCCTTTTGTCATTTGCTGCCATTCATTCCCCTGCTGGTGGCCCCTTTAACCGCTTCTTGGTGTTTTTTTCTTATTTCAACATTTTCCATTTCTTTTTGTTATTCTTCTTGTTTTTCATCCATCTTCGTCATGGTCTTTGTCTGCTTCTTTTTCTTCTCCGAGTTCTTCTGATGTACTTCTGATGTACTTTCCCGCGTGTAGTGACAGGCCACGTCTCCTACGGTCTTCATGGACGTCAGTTACCGCGCACTGTTTTTGACTCGGTAAAGAAATAAAAACGTCTCCCGTAGAACAAGTGCCTCCCGTTTTCTATGTTCGTGACGTCATTGATGGATCCCTTGAAGGCTGTGGGAGACGTGTCCTATCTGCCCCTCGCGGTTCGCTGTTTCTCAAGACGCGGTCTAGCCTGGAGTCCTTATTCGGGGGAGGGAGAGGAAGGATGGGAAGGATAGGAAAGATAGGAGAGCAGGAGAGTAGGAGGGAAGGAAATGGGAGCAGGAAGCATTTTCCTGGTCTCTTCTGTGCGTCTTTGTGCAGGTCGTGCATTTGTGTAGTGTATATGTGCGTATATCTGTGTGTGTATGTATTTATATGTTTGGTATTCCGATCATTCATTATCAGTAAAACTATCCATTTTTATGATTATGTTATATTTGTCTCCGTCTCAGTGCGTTTAGGTATCAATTGACTCTTTATCCTGTAGACTGGGCAGGTCAACATAGACGCCTAGGGATATATGATAAGTATGCTGCACCGTGCCATGACGGTATATAGTAGTAATTGTGTTGTAATGGAGAAATACCACAAGAGGTATCAATGTAGCGGGTATAGCCGCTGACACTGTTTCTGTTGGTAGAATGGTTTAATGGCATATATACTGAATGCCTCTTTGTGAAATCTTCGACTCAGCCACATGGACCGGGAGTACCCAACTGGAAGGCACCGCAGTCCGCCAGGCCCTCTGCGGATCCTGGTTGCCGTACCTTAAACTATGCCAGACGCATTCCATGTGATATGCTGTGACAAGGAAGTTTATATTTAGTCATGTCCGTTTGAGCTTTCTCTTGTCCCTTCTTTTGTCCAGAGTTCCGCTTGACAGTACTGGTATACTAAATTTGGCTTGGGACGGTTGTCGTCCTTAGTGGGAGCGATAGAGCGGAAGGTCGTTCGGGCTAGAAACTTGGCTAGGCTGACGGACTAGGTAGGGGCCAGGAAATGCCATTCGTTGCTGTTGCGGTCACTGAGGACAGGACTCCGGCTGGCCCGCTCGCCGAATCTTTCTCTTGGACTCCAGGCATGACCTCCCCCTTCCCTCCTCCCCCTCCCCTCAAGGTGGACCTCGTGCAGGTGTCTCCCAGGCGCCCCTTTCTCTCTCCAAAGGGCGCACGGGGGAGTGGGCGGGGTCATCCACTTTCCTTCTGTGTGTGGGGTTATAAATATACACTTTTCACATTACCTGATGACACCCGTGTTATTTTCTTTTTTTCTTCTTCTTCCTGTTTGCCCTTGGATACTTGTCTTAAAGACAAGGCTGTTTTAGAGTAGTGAGAGAAGAGAGGCGATTGTGAACAGGAGTATTGTAATGTGTGTGTCTCATGTACGTAGGAGTCAAGATGCTTATTAGTACTGTAATTATGTGTAGTTAATCTGTTTCATCATTGTTTATAGTAAAGCCCGACTGTGATCGATTACTTGTGTAGCGTAGAGGCATGTGAAGTGCGGTAGAGAGGTGCGTGGTTAAAACAGTGTGGTAGAGAAGTACAAACATGTATGACAGAGATTTCTGATGCGTAGTTGAGTGGTGCTAGAAGGTAACGGGCTTTGTCGAAGTTTTGGTTGAATGATGATGTAGGTCAGCATATAGAGTGTATCTGGTATTTGCTAGATATATTGCATTGCTATGTGTCGTGTCAAAGGACAGCATGTGCAAGGCATAGAAAAGAATGCGATTAGATAGAATAACTAGTGACAAGCACATATAGTAGCTAGAGAGAGAGAGAGAGAGAGAGAGAGAGAGAGAGAGAGAGAGAGAGAGAGAGAGAGAGAGAGAGAGAGAGAGAGAGAGAGAGAGAGAGAGAGAGAGAGAGAAAGAGAGAACAGGGAAGGAGAAAGAGAAAAAGAGAGAGAACAGGGAAGGAGAAAGAGAAAGAGATTACAACCTCGGACGGCTTTGCACGAGAGTACCCAATCAGCCACTGGTGTTGGTTGCATCATTCGTGCCTGTGCTTGGAATGAGGAAGGAATGGGTGTGCGCGATTTGGTAGTTTCGTTATGATATATGATAGTCGTTATGGGTGAAGAAGGAATGGGATGGGCTGCTGTGGAAGGAGAGAGAGAGAGAGCGAGAGAGAGAGAGAGAGAGAGAGAGAGAGAGAGAGAGAGAGAGAGAGAGGAAATGTAAGAGAAAACCAAAACGACATACAGAATTTTGGTATACTAGCACGTGTGTGTGTATACATGCCAGATTGCTCGAGAGTGTTTACATGTGGAGAGATGAACATGCGCGTCCCTGAGCATCCAGACCAAAAATCTAACCTTGTGTATACATCTTGTCTCCCCGCTGCAGGACGGCATCGCTTCCCCGCCCTCGCCCGCGTCCCCAGCCACCGCCCGCCAGATCGAGGCACCGCCGCCCGCAACACAGGAGACAAAGTCGCTGGTAAGTCGAGAACTTTTTGTTGTTGCTGTTATTGTTCCTCATCGGGCGTGTTCCGGCTTCGTTCCATTTATCGGTACGATTTCAGTTCGTGTGGAACGAGGCTCCAGCTATTGCTATAGTGGTGTCGCTATAGTAGGCCTGCGTCTCCATTCTCCTGATTATTGTTGATATTGTGGACGTCAGTAGCCCGTTTATCGCTGTTTTTTTATGATTTGTGCCATCATTGAGACGAGAATCCGTTTTATGTGTAACGTGTTGAGAGCCGTTATACTTGGAATGAAGTTGGTTATTGCAAGAGGGAACTGAGCACGAGCAGAGACTAGATGAAAGTAGTGGGGGGGATGTTAGGAGGAGGTAGTTGAGAACGAGGATAGAGAACAGGGGAAAGAAAAGGGAGGGGTGTAAGGTGAGGAATTAAAGCGGGGATGTGTGTAAGTTAGGGACAGAGATAACACAGGAGAGAGTTCCTATAGGATATGTCCTAGGATTTGGGTGAAGTCTCCGGCCTGTTTGATTATCTAGGTCGCTTTGTTGCGCCCGCTCGGTTGATCTCGTGTGATTGATAATTGATCGCACTGATTGCTCATCAGCGCCATCAGGCTCCATTCTAGGGCCTCGCTCCTCGTAACGGTGGCTTTGGTTTTGGTTTTATGGCTGTCCTCTCTTTTGTTCTTTTTTCTTGTGTTTTTTGTCCGTTTATCGTGTGTCGCGCCATGAACGTGGACTGAAGTTCTTAGTTCGCCGTCGCGTGCTGCCTGCGTGACTCTCGCGGCGCTGTAATTGCCTCGAGTCTGCCGCGGTGTGCAGGCTGATCAGCCCAGAAGGTCGTCGGGCCCGGGATGCCACAGCAATAAAGCATCGCGGGCTGCCGTGCGTGCAATGGGGCTCAGCAGTCGTCGCGTAAGCCCCACGCACTCCCCATCTCGCGGCGTCGAAGGTCCGCGTCCCCAAGGCCTTCTTCGGAATGCCGTTCCTGCGCGACGACGCCCTTAGCGAGCTCCTCCTCGCTGTATGAGTGCCTCATCGGAGGAGGACCTTGCGGACCGGGGCGGGAGGCCTGGCATGTCGACTTCGAAGAGGCACTATCTGCTGTGGTTACTGAGTGCCTGGAAACGGGACAGTGCTGTTATCTCGACCTCGTTACGGCAGTTTGTAAGATACTTAATGGGTGCCTCCAGACGGGTGAGTGGGCTTGTACTTCTCAGTGCGATTCCAACGCAGGTGCTTGCTTGGTAGGAGCGTCGCTTTCCTTGCCTTTGTAGACTGCGGGGCAGAGAATGCTTGCTCCCGCGCTTGCCTCACTGGGATATGCGAAGCGATTATCTCGGTTTGTCATTGCGAGTCCCTGAATGCCGTCGCTCCTAGTACTGGTAGCTGGGTCATAGACAGCTCATCTGGCAAAGTACGAGATGCACTCATAACCCTTTTAGAGTTGTTTTACGGCTTATAAAGTAACGTCGCTTCATCGCCATGACATCATTTGAGATGCAAAAGTATCACTGCTGTGGGTGATTCATTTCGTTTGAAGGCGTCGGGTGCAAGTTAGTAGTCTGGGTGTTCCCGTTCTCGATTTATGGCACGTTAATTAGCGCACCTCGCACCACACCTGTGCCTTCCATCTCGACTCTTTGTTTAACCACTCTTGTGCTTATTTGCAGTATGTTTAGGGAGAGAAACACTTCGGATAGGTGTAGTGGACAAGAGTTCGCGCCTTAGGCAGGGACCCGCTAAAGGAATGGAAGTAAATATAGATAGTTGTAGACGGGCGCGTTCCTGTGACGCGGCACTTTTGCCTCCGTGCCATGTGGCATTCGAGACCTGACAGTCGAGTGAAAGTGCCAGTACCCGAGGTTGTGATAGAGCTCGGCGTAATCTGGGGATCAAGGGCACGCTGGAATAGTCGGTAGTCACTTGCGTCAAATATGTCTCCCTCAGGACACTGCGAAATGCGATCTCTTCCGAAATTTAAGTTTACCCACCGCCGCTGCCATCGGTGTGCGGGAGTAGACTTACCTCCTAATGTGGGGAGGGCTCCTCCTCTTCCTCCTCCTCCCCCCCTCCTCCTCCCCCTCCTCCTCCCCCTCCTCCTCCCCCTCCTCCTCCTCCTCCCGCTCCTCCCCCTCCACCTCCCGCTCCTCTTCTTCCTCTTCCTCCTCTTCTACTTTTCGTTTTATTATTTTTTTCTTTTTCCCCCCTTGTCTTCTTCATCATAATCTCCTCCTCTTCTTCTTTCTCTTCGTTTTCATCTTTTTTCATCATCATCTTACTACTCCTCTTCTTTTTCATTTTCGTCTTTTACTTCGTCTTCATCTTCTTTTTTCTTCCTACTCCTCCTCCTCCTCTCCCCCTGCAACCCCTCACCGTCGCGCCCAGGAAAACGCCGTCTTGGTTACGTTAACTCTATTTTATCGCAGCGCGACCTCGGGACATGCCTCGGCGGTTGGCCCTGGCGTGAGAATAGTTTCCTGGAGGTCGAGTTTGTTGATCGCGTGAGGCTGAGTGGTTATAGTGCCCGTGCGTCTGTGCTTGCATGAGTGCCTACGTACTTGCGAGGGTTTCCTGCAGGACTCCCCCCGGGCACGCTGTCCCTGACGTGTTTTGCCGGGGGAACTTCTGTATGCCTTGCCCGGCTCGTTGGCTATTTGTGCCGTCAGCCTTGGATGAATACAGAACTTACGTGGCTATAGATAGACGTTCGTTTATTTATGCCAACCGTGTGTTTATCGCTGCCAGTGGAAACGTACGTGGGGCATGCCTGTTGTCTTCATTATTTTGGTCATGGGTACTTCCGTCACAGCCCATGTGATTCTATTTATTGGAGCTTGTAGTTTTTTGGGAATGCTCCCCCACAGTGTTTTGAAATACTTGTACATTCTGTAGCAAAAATAGCTTGATCGTGTTTGTGTGGATACATTACAGACGTTGAGGTATGTTTGCAAGCTTAGAACTTATGTAAGAAGTAGTAAAACGTAACGTTGTTTCTTTGGGCATTGTCCAATTTTTTATGTGGGTGAGTGTAACGAAGTTCTGACCTTCTTCATTAATTGAGATCTTTATTTTTTCATGTTATGATTAAATTTCTGTAAAGTATTAAGGCATCACTTAACGGTCGAAACAAATAAAATGGGCCAAGAAACTTTTGTATAGTTATACATAACCGGGTCCGTTTTCTTTCGTAATAGGTTATCTTTTAGAGAGAACGTCGTGTAGTCAAGCAGTAACTCTTCTAAACCGCTGACTACAGATGAAAACGGAGGGAAATATTTGTTTGAAGATATTAGTATTTAATGTGT
>NC_091562.1:28174612-28182112 GCF_042767895.1 Penaeus vannamei
AGGGGGAGAGAGGGCGATGTGGAATGGGAAAGCGAGGGGGTGGGCTGTATGGATGAGAATGTTTATCCCACTGTTCTCTCTCTCTCTCTCTCTCTCTCTCTCTCTCTCTCTCTCTCTCTCTCTCTCTCTCTCTCTCTCTCTCTCTCTCCCTCTCCCTCTCCCTCTCCCTCTCCCTCTCCCTCTCCCTCTTCGTCTCCCTCTCCCTCTCCCTCTCCCTCTCCCTCTCCCTCTCCCTCTCCCTCTCCCTCTCCCTCTCCCTCTCCCTCTCCCCCTCCCTTCGTGCCCCCTTCGACCCCCAACCGCTCGCTCGTTGGCGGGGAGGCGTCAAAGGGCCGCCGTCGCAGGGGAGGCTGGCGAGGGGCGCGCTTCCAGGAGCGAGGGGCGGCGCGAGGCAGGCGCAGCGTGGCCCGCGCAGGAAATGAGCAAGAAGAAGCAGAAACGTTCGATGGTGAATGTGGCGTCACCGTAGGATTTGCGCGGACGAGGGATCTTTCATTTTAGGGTCGTAGTCGGGAGGAACGCAGGCGTGACACGTGTTAACTAGCGAGCAGATTGGGAAATCGCCCGACAGGTGCACGCGGCACGCGATCTTGTGGCTGGGTCTGCGGCGGCACGATCGGCATGCAAGGTCCATGCGGGTGCCGCGGCGCGCGAGGTCCCGTGGCACACGGAGGAGTGCGGTCGGGCAAGGCCGCGTGCCCCGAGTCGCTGGCGGGCGGCGGAAGGGGGCCGGTGCCTGCGGTCGGGGCGGCATTGCGGCGGCACGCGGTCGGAGATGGCGGGAACAAGGACCGAAGTCATGGCAGAAGATACAAAAGGGAGCATGTCCCACCTCTCTGAGGAGAAGTCAGGGTAGCGCTTCCCAAATTCCGCGCTGTAGTGTGCGCGGGAGGGGCCATGGGTTTCCACATCTTGGCGGCTGCGGGTGGGCGTGGGAAACCGTGTGGGGTGCCTTGCGTCCTCTCTCGCGAGGTGCTTTGGGATTCTTGTGTCATTGTGACCTTTTCCTTTTGTCGGTACGTCTCATGTCGTAGCATGTTCTCTCTAAGCATAATTTTGGATAGCTTAATGTTATTTCCAGTTGCTGTTTTGTATTTGTTGTTCGTCCTCACTTACTGTTATGCCGCGCATACACAAACACACGCACCCATCCACCCACACAAACACACTCACTCACTCACTCACTCACTCACTCACTCACTCACTCACTCACTCACTCACTCTCTCTCTCTTCCATTCCTAATTTCCCGATTCCATCGAACTTCCTCCCGTCCTCACGCACGTATCGCTCCCAAAGATGGAATCCTGGATTGAAGGAGGCATAGGCATAGCGAGAGAGAAAAAACTGCGCCACAGATGGCCGCGCTGAGGGCGGCGGCGCCCGTGGAAATGGCAAATCATAGCCACGTCGGACGTCTGTATAAGGCGCGGTGACAGGTGACGGCGACGAAGCACCCGCAGATGTGCCGCTGCCTCGGGTGTGGCGGCAGATGTTGGGCATGATAAACCCTCCTTGCTTGGGTACGGGAACCTGTTTCACGCCGGTGCATTTGTATCCTTCCCTTTGCCGTTCCCTTCCTATTGTTCTGGTGCCCCTCACCCTTTCTCACCCCCTCCTCCTCCTCCCCGCCGTCCCGCTCTCCCTCTCCCTCCCAGCCAACCGGGCAGCGGCAAGTGTGTCAAGGCTGCGGCGACGGAGGGCATCGCCGGACGTGCCCTGCAGCTGTTGCTCTCATTGCCTCGTGCGCGTTGCCCGCTCGCTCGCTGGCCAGGCATCGGCGCGCTCGGCCGCTGCGGGGACTCGCGCGCTTGCAGTCTGGCCAAAACTCAGACTGAATTAGGCAGGCTTATGTGCGCAATATCGATCGAAGTTGACGCTACAACTCGCGAATGTTTTGGCAAAGAGAGCGAGAGAGACCGATACGGAGACGGGGGGGGGGGGGACAAACCTGCTGCCTGTGCTTTTCAGCGAAACGGCGAAACACGTGTCCCTTGGCGATGCAACAACAGGTGTTTCTTGCAATTGCGCAGGCGGAGGAGGAGGAGGGAGCGTGGAGCCAGCAAGCAACACGGGCTTCATAACAATAACATCGCGCAGACACTCGTGACCTACTTCTTCTTCCTCGAAATTAATGCGCGTCACTAATAAAAAAACATTTCTTTTGAAGAATTTGTTTTTTTTTTTTTATATGTATTTCTATGTAGTTTTAATCGGTGACTGGACAAGTTGTTTAAAAAAGGGGAGAGAAAAAAATTGTCTTGTGGCCTTTTCACTGTTTCGCTTCCCCCCTCCCGCTCCCCCCCCCCCACCCCCCACCTTGCTGTTTTTATTCGTATTCTATAGCCGGGATTTGATTGAAATAAAAGTTTGCAATTGCGATGGCTTCCAACCGCCCAGAAAGTTCGATCGGGCGGGGGCAGCTGCGTTACAGATGTGTATTTGGAGAACAGATGGTTCGAGCGAGGTCAGGTGGTTCACCCCCACCCCCTCCCCGCCCGCGACCTTGTCTCCCGCACAATGGGTCGTTTTGGCGTAACCTTAACCTGCACATTTTTTTTTTTTTTTATCTTATCTCTCGCTCCTGGAATATTTTATTTTTTCTCCTGTTTGAATTAATGTCTAGTTCACCTCCAACTTGTTATAATCAAGTGGGCGTAATGAGGGGGTGGTCGTTACAAGAGGTGAATTTTAACGCGATGCCCACTCCTTCACCCACTCACCCTCCCAACCTCCCACCCCCGCCCCGCACCCACCCACCCGCGCCCTATCCGCCCACCTGCCCACACACCTCTCAATCAGCACGTTGTGTGGGGACCCAGGGAGGGAGGGAGGGTGGGTGGAAGGGAGGGAGGGCAGGAAGGAGGGAGTGAGAGGGGGACGTGCGTATATTGAGAGCGAGACGTGGGTTGCTTTTCGCATTTTCGTTTGCCTTCGTTTTTTTGCGCTCGCTCAATCTTTCTCTCTCTCTCTGCTCTCCCCTCTCTCTCTCTCCTCTCCTCTCTTCTCCTCCTCTCCTCCTCTCCTCTCTCCTCTCTCCTCTCTCCTCTCCTCTCCTCTCCTCTCCTCTCTCTCTCTCTCTCGGTCTCCTGTCTCCAGTTTCACTTTCGCCCTCCTCTCTCCTCTTTCCCTATTTATTTTATTCTCTACCACATACGCATGACCCCGTAAATCAACTCAATTAGCCGTCCATCCATCTGTTTCCCCTCCCTCTCCTCATTCTCCACTTCCTCCTCGTCCTCCTCTCCCCCTCCTCTTCCTCCTCTCCCCCTCCTCCTCCTCCTCTTCCTCCGTCTCCGCCTCCCTCTCTTTTTCCTCCCTCCCTCCCTCCCTCCTCTCGTCCCCACCTCTCCCACTCTCTCCCCCATGCCCGTCGCTCTCTCCTCCTCTCCCACTCTCTCCCTTCTGTTCCCACCTCTCCTCCTTTTCTCCCACTCTCTCCCCACCTCTCCCACCCTCTCCCCCCTTTTCTCCCACCTCTCCCCCTTTTCTCCCACTCTCTCCCCTCGTCCCCACCTCTCCCACTCTCTCCCCCTTTCCTCCCACTCTCCCCCTTTCCTCCCACTCTCTCCCCCTTTACTCCCACTCTCTCCCTTTCCTCCCACTCTCTCCCCTCGTCCCCACCTCTCCCACTCTCTCCCCCTTTTCTCCCACTCTCCCCCTTTCCTCCCCCTCTCTCCCCCTTTCCTCCCACTCCCACCCTTTCCTCCCACTCTCTCCCCTCGTCCCCACCTCTCCCCCTCTCTCCCCCTTTCCTCCCCCCCCCCACATCGCCCTCCCTCCCTTTCTCCAAAATGTATCTGGCGTGGGCACGGGGCCTTTTCGAGCGGTGACGCGGCGTTTTCCGTCCGAGAGGTTGCGCCAGGGCCGAGCGAGTCTTGGCAGATCAGCGCCGCTCAGCCTCTGTCTCTCCCTTCCTCATTTTCTCTTCTTCTTTTTCTGTCTCTCCCTTCCTTTATCGGTCTCTCCTTTCCTCGTTTTCTCTTCGCCTTCCTCTGTTTCTCCCTTTCTCATTTTCTCTCTTTATCTGTCTCTCCCTTCCTCATTTTCTCTCCTTTTCTGTCTCTCCCTTACTTTATCGGTCTCTCCTTTCCTCGTTTTCTCTTCGCCTTCCTCTGTTTCTCCCTTTCTCATTTCTCTCTTTATCTGTCTCTCCCTTCCTCATTTTCTCTCCTTTTCTGTCTCTCCCTTACTTTATCGGTCTCTCCTTTCCTCGTGTTCTCTTCGCCTTCCTCTGTTTCTCCCTTTCTCATTTTCTCTCTTTATCTGTCTCTCCCTTCCTCATTTTCTCTCTTTTTCTGTGTCTCCCTTACTTTATCGGTCTCTCCTTTCCTCGTTTTCTCTTCACTCGCCTTCCTCTGTTTCTCCCTTTCTCATTTTCTCTCTTTATCTGTCTCTCCCTTCCTAATTTTCTCTCCTTCTTTTTCTGTCTCTCCCTTACTTTATCGGTCTCTCCTTTCCTCGTTTTCTCTTCGCCTTCCTCTGTTTCTCCCTTTTTCATTTTCTCTCTTTATCTGTCTCTCCTTTCCTCATTTTCTCTCTTCCTTTATCTGTCTCTCCCTTCCTCCTTTTCTCTCTTCCTTTATCTGTCTCTCCCTTCCTCCTTTCCTCCTTTCCTCATCTTCTCTTCTCCTTTCTTTGTCTTTCCCTTACTCAGTTTCTGCCTGTCCTTTCATCCGTCATTCTCTTTCATCGTCCGTCTAATTTCTTTCTTCATCTCTCCTCTCCTCGCTTTCTTCCTTGCTTTCGTCCTCCTTTCGTTCTCCTTTCCCCTCCTCTCCTCTCCCCCTCATTCCTTTCCCCCTCTGTCTTGCCTTTCCCTCCTCCCTTAGGTTCTTTATCTCCCATCTCACTTTCTTTGCCTTTTCCGTCCATAGATCCCTTTCTCCCTCCTTTCATCCTTCTGTTAATCCCTCCTTCACTCCCTTCCACCCATTATCTTTCTCTCCTTCCCCCTCCTGCTCCCCCTCCTCCCCTCCCTCTGTTCCCCTCCTTCTCCCCTCTCTTCCCCCTGGTCCTCTCCCTCTCTTCCCCCTTACCCTCTCCCCTCTCTTCCCCCTAATTCTCCCCTCTCTTCCTTTTCATCCCCCTCTCTTCTTCCTGTTCCTCCCCCCGCTATTCCCCCCTCCTCCCCCGCTATTCCTCCTCCTCCTTCCCCTTTCCTCCTTCCTCCTCCCCACCCCCCTCCCTCCCTCCCCCTCCCCTCCTTTTCATCCCCCTCTTCTTCCTGTTCCTCCCCCCCGCTATTCCCCTCCCCCCCCCCGCTATTCCCCCTCCTCCCTCCCCCTCGCCCTCCTCCTCCGCCTCCTCTCCCTCCCCCTCGCCCTCCTCCTCCTCCCCCTTCCCCTTCCTCCTCCTCCTCCCCCTTCCTCCTCCTCCTCCTCCCCCTCCCCCTCGCCCTCCCCCTCCCTCCCCCCTCGCCCTCCTCCTCCGCCTTGCACTTTCGCTCTCACACCTTGAGCGCCATTAAATCTACTCCTCGCCTGGTCGCCTTGTTTTGACATTGCGTCATGTTCCCTTTTTTGACGGAGGTGTGTGTGTGGGGTGGGCGGTGGGCGGTGAGGAGGGTGGGTCGATAGGCAGTGAGGAGGGTGGATCGGTGGGCAGTGAGGAGGGTGGGTCGGTGGGCGGTGAGGAGGGTGGGTCGGTGGGCGGTGAGGAGGGTGGGTCGGTGGGCGGTGAGAAGAGTGGGTCGGTGGGCGGTGAGGAGGGTGGGTCGTTGGGCGGCGTGGCGGGTGGGTGACGAGGCAAATGGGTTGGGTGGATGGGCGGTGAGTAGGGTGGATCGGTGGGCGGCGTGGTGGGTGGGTGACGAGGCAAATAGGGTGGGTCGGTGGGCGACGCAGTGAATGACATTTTTGGGTGAGATTTGATGGAGTGGCTTGTCCGTTTCCTTTTGGGTTTGATGGTTGCTGTCGTTAGCATCATTGATAGCGTTCTAATCGACGTGTTTTTTTCGAATTGGTGCTGCTGTTATTTTTATCGACCTTCTTCCTTTCCTTTTTCTTTTTTTCTTTTGTTGTAATTGGTATGGTTATTAAGATTATTGTTGTTGCTGTTATTATAATAATAATAATAATAATAATAATAATAATAATAATAATAATAATAATAATTATTATTATTATCATTGTTGTTGTTGTTGTTTTTTGTTATTATCGTTTTTTATTTTGTTGCCATCATCCTCACCATCCTCATAATTGACATCACTATTGCTATTATGACGATCTTTCATCATATTATTTTTACTGGGATTCTCCATTTTGTTATCGTCATCGTTGTTCTCGTTGGCGCCGCGTGCCTTCTCCTCATCCTCGCGATCCACTTCCGCCGGCCGCCGAGTCCACCGCTTACCCGTAAAGGGATCCTAAATGGCACTCTCGGCACCCCCCGCGAGTGCCTGTGAGTGGCAGCTCGGTTGATTTCACTCATTGGCGTATGTCAGTGTGTTATGAGGCGAATGAGGTGTATGAGGCGCTTCTCTGATCCGCGCTCGGCTCTGCTTCATTGTTATTGTGGTGGCGATTGTGTTATTAGGTGGTGGCGATGATGGTGGTTATAATGATCATAATGATGGTGGAGATATTGTAGTGGTAATGGTGGTGGTTATAATGATCATAATGAATGTGGTGATGATGGTGGTGGATATGGGGATTATAATGATCATAATGAATGTGGTGATGGAGATGGGGATTATAATGATCATAATGAATGTGGTGATGATGGTGGTGGAGATGGGGATTATAATGATCATAATGATGATGATGTAGTTGTGGTGGTGTTGGTGATGATGATGGTAGTTATAATATATTTATGGTGATGATAATGTTGGTAGTGATTGATGATGACAACGACGATGGCAATGTTATCAACAGTAATATCAGCGGCAAGGGATGAACGATGGATAGGACTATGACGTTGATGAATTTCATGGACATAATGACGCTGATGATGATGATGATGATGATGATGATGATGATGACGCTGATGATGATGATGATGATGATGGTGCCAGTGCAAGGCGTGGGAAGTGTAGTTTCCGTTAATGAGCATCAATTTGACGCTAAACACAGGTGAAAGGTATTCGTACTAATGGTGATTGCGGTCGTGACAGATGATTGATGGGGATTGCGAAGCCCTCTTAGTGTCATTATTTATTTCTCCGTCGTGTGTAACCTTATCTCGAATCGCGGTTTAAAAGGGTGGAGGCGGGGGAGGGGGAGGGGTGGGTGGGAGGGGGAGGGGGAAGCGAGTGGGGCGGAATGTCAGTCTGTGCATTTTTACCGTAAGAGTGTGGGCGGAGTGGGTGAGGTTGGGCGAAACTGAAGGTTGTCGGAGGCGGGTTGGGGGAGAGGTTGGAGGAGGGGAGGGGGTGGTGACAGTGGATAGAGGTGGTGGAAGCGGTGGAGGAGAGGGAGGCGGTGGAGGCAGCGGGGGCGGCGGGAGCGTGGGTGAGGATAAGGATGAGGAAACTTGGAAGGCGAAGCTGCGACGCAGATCGG
>NC_091562.1:28192112-28194612 GCF_042767895.1 Penaeus vannamei
GCGTGTATGAGGGATACGGGGTATGGGGTATGGGGTATGGGGTGAGGGGGCTGTGGGTGTAGGGGTCTATCTAAGGGGAGGGGGGAGGTGGCGGGGGGAGGGGAGAGACCATTTGCATTTGCGAGGGGATGGGGTGGGGGTTAAGGGGCGAGGGAGAGGTAGGGGTGGGGGTGTGGGTTGTATGTTCTCCGTTCCCGACCGTTGCGTGTTTTTATTGATGATGATTGTATGTTTTGGGTTTGTTTTTTTGTCTTGCTTTGTCTTGTTTGTGTTGCTTTTGTCATTATTTTGGGGTGTTCTTTCTACATTTCAATAATATATTTATCATGATTTTTATCTACTTTTTCATCTTCGTCTTCCCTTCTTATTCTTATCCCCCTTTTCTTCTCTGTTTTCCTTACGCTTTGCCTTTCTTTGTTCCTTCGTTTGGTAGGCGGAGGTCTTCTGTTCTCCGCAGTCTGTCGACGGAGTGTGATATAACGGTGTTAAGATCTATTTCTTGACGAAGGTCTCAGTCGCTCTCTCTCTTTTTTATAAGTTAATTGTTATTGTTATCAAGGGTTATTTTTTGCGCTGAAGGAAAACAGTTTGTTTATGTGGAGGAAGAAGGGGGAAGGGGGAGGAGAGGGGTAGAGATAATGGCAGGGAATAGGAATGAGAGGGGAAAGATACGGGCAAAAGAAGGGAGGCGATGGCCGAGACGAGAAGAATGGGGAGAGGAAGGAACGAGGGATGGAGGGAGGGATGGAGGGAGGGAGGGAGGGAGGGAGGGAGAGACGGTGGTAGAGTCGAACAAGGCTTTATTAGCGGGGAATTAACACTGATGTGGCATTATCGTGGGGAACAAGCAGGGAATTTCGTTGGGGTTTCCGAGTTTGTATCCTTGTTTGTGTGTTTGTTTTTCCATGTATAGTTTGGGTGGAATGAATGGTATTATTTTCGGATTTTTAAAAAATCAGCTTGTGCCTCTCTTGAAATATATATTTTCTATGCGGTAGTTTCTGTGATTGCGCTCTCTGTTTAGACTGGGAGCGAGTGTTTTTGACGATGGAAATCAGCGTGTCTTGTAACGGTGAACGCGATGGTTAAATCTCCTTATTTCCCCAGTTTCCCCAGGGACTTTCAGATCCTTTTAAAGCGAGTGCCAAGCTCGAGAGAGACCGATAATAGATGACGCAGCCATCGGCGAGGTGCCCGAGGAGAGGTCGTGCGCTCAGACCCCGCGGCCGCGTAAGCCCCGAGCGAACGCAAGACGCGGCGCAGTCGTCTTAAGGAAGGTTTTTTTGCGTGTGCGTGATCGACGGGAAGGGAGTCGAGTCGAGCGGCCTGACCTTTGACCTCGCATTACGGGACTTAAGGAGTGTGTAAAGAGGAAAGTCCGTGAGTGTTTGCGCGTCGTTAAGCGCAGGATGGATCCCCCGCCTTGAATCAGCGCGCCTGCAAGCACACGCCGATGATGTGAAAAGGCGGGTGAAGCGAAGAGAGGAGGAGGAGTGGAGGAGGTGGAGAAGATTAGGAAGGAAAGGGGTAGACGGAATGTGAGAAAGAGAAAAGGAAAAATAGATAAAAGAACTCTATCAATATGTAACACAGGAAAGAGGTGAATAGATGAAAATGAAAGAAATGAGATAGACCAGAACAGGATGTGAGACAACAGAAGGGCGGGAAAATTAATAAAACAGCGAAAATCAGACGAAAAGAAAGAAGAAAGATAAAGAGAGAGAGGGAGAGGGACACACTCTCCTCCCTCTTCCGCAGTGGCACCACCTCCAACATGGTCAACGTGCGGTGCCTCGCGTGCCAGGTCAAATACCGAATTTTGGCCGCCAAGAACACCAACCTGCTGGACTGCCATGTGCCCGTGCCAGTGTCCCCGGAGCCGCGCTTCCCGTACAGGGCGCCCAAGCTCAGGAAACCACGCTCCTACAATAGGGTGAGTGCCAGTCCGGGCGTCGCAGGGTGCCTCGGGGCGTCTTGGGATGCCCTGGGCTCTCTTGGAGTGTCTCAGGGGATCTTGAGGGTGTCCTACGGTGGTTGGGCTAATTTTAGACATGCCTGCGGGCATTGGGTTTAGAGAGCGGGGAGATAAGGTAAGAAGGGAAAAAGATGAATTGGGAATAGGGATGCAGGCTGGAATGGGCATTGCGAGTTTTTGGTTTCTGCTATTTTCCATTTGTCTGGAAGTTGTGAAAAAATGCGAGTGTATTAATGGTCCGTTTCGATGAAGCCGATTGGCACGTCGAACGGTCTGGAACGTGCCCTTTTTCCTCCTCCGTTCTCCGTGTCGGATGATAAAGTTGGTGTCGGTTTGAGTCGCTTTCGGATGAGTGTAATTTCACCTTTTCTTCGTTCGGGGAGTGAATGGAAGGATGTTTCGGTCGTCAGCAGCTCTTAGTCGTCGTTATTTATGGGTCTCCGGTCCCGGTCTTCGGTCGTCGATTGGACGCCCTCAGCTGCACCTGTTGTACCTGTAATTTATATGTACGCCTTATCAGGTTAG
>NC_091562.1:28202112-28204612 GCF_042767895.1 Penaeus vannamei
TTATCATTTGTATGGATATTTTCGGGATAAGTTGTATGTTCACACACACTCACATATCCAATACTCTATATATGGTTTTCAGATTGATCTTGATATTAATCATATTTTTTCTCTTTCTTTCCAGGTGAGTATAACTGGTCGGATGAAGTACCGCCTTTCACAGTAAGTGCGTAGTTTAATATGCAGTGAATACACAACACACTATACATGGAGAGAGACAGAGATCCAGAGACAGATAGATAGAGACTGAAAGACAGAGACAGAGAGACAGGTAAGCAGACAGACAGACAGACAGACAGAGAGATAGACAGACAGAGAAGAGAAAGAGGAGAGAGGAAAGAAGGAAAGGGGAGAGACGAAAGAAAGAAAGGAAGAAAGAAAAAGAAAGAATTAAAAAGGAGAGAGAGATGGGAAGGTCTCAGGATGAGAGAAGAGGCCTAAGACACACTCTTTACAGGGTCAGGGAGAAAGAGGGAGGGAGGGAGGGAGGGAGAAGGCGAGCTTTAGACAAGGGGGATGGGCCGTGAGGAGGAGGGGAGGGGGAAGAGAGTTGATGGGTGGCGATAGTGGGCGTAGTGGAGGGTAAGTGTGGGTGGGTGGGGGAGGTGTATGGAAGGGAGAAGGTAATGGGGGAGGGGCGGAGAGGGAGAGGGGATGGGGGGGGAGGAAAGGAGAGGGGAGGGGAGGGGATTGGGAAGGCTACCCATTACGGGGTGACGTAAAAGTTTATGCTCTAACTTTAACGTCGGTCTCTTTCACTCTCTCTCTCTCTTCTTCCGTAGAGTAATGAATAATGGATTAGCGGAGGCGGCTGTGATAGCGGCCTCTTGCCTTCCTTCTTTGTGCGTGCGTCTGGGAAGGGAAGAGTGCGAGATTTAGAGAGAGAGTGGGTGTGTCTGGGAGGAAGAGAGAGAGAGAGAGAGAGAGAGAGAGAGAGAGAGAGAGAGAGAGAGAGAGAGAGAGAGAGAGAGAGGGAGGGAGGGAGGGAGGGAGGGAGGGAGGGAGGGAGGGAGGGAGGGAGAGAGAGGGGGGGAGTGGGGGAGGGGCAGATATTGGGAAGGGGCCGAGTGGTCCATCAATTTGCACCGCTTATACTAACCAAACAAACGGTTACCTAGTCTTTCATCCCCACCCCTATCCTCTTGCCCTTTTCCATCCCTGCCCGTTCCCCTTGTTCCCATCTATCCGCTCCCTCATATCCCCCTGTTCCCTTTCATCCCCACCTTTTCCTCCATGTTCTCCCCCGCCCCATGTTCGTTTCCATCCCCACCCCTTCCCCTGTTCCCTTCCATCCCCACCCCGTCCCCCTCTGTTCCCTTCCACCCCCCCACCCACCCCACGAGTGAAGCCGAAGCGACGGTCGTGAGTGCTGGAAGAATGTCTCTTTCCCAATCAGACACGCGACTCCTATCTTAATGTACATTAAGGTCGCTGGCTGACCTTGGTCACCTAGGCGCGGGGGCTGGCGGTGAGAATGCATTTTATTTTGTTTTTTTTCTTATTATTATTGCATTGTATGTTCTCTTCTGCTTGATTCTCTTCTTCGCCCCCCCTCTCTCTCTCTCTTTGTTTCTTTGTTTCTTTCTTTCTTTCTTTCTTTCTTTCTTTCTTTCTTTCTCCCTCCCTCCCTCCCTCCCTCCCTCCCTCCCTCCCTCTCTTCATCTTTCCTGAAGAGCGCTTTCTTTAACCCCTTGCTAATAATACATCGAGGATTTCTTTGTCTAAATGAACGACCCCGTGATGTCAGGCAAGGTCACCCACCCTGATGTGGTTAGTGACGTCCGGGGGTGATGTCACCGCTCCCGGGGGTTGCGGGGGTACATGGGGGGTGCAAGAGGGAGTATTTCGCGGGGCAGGACGACTTCTAATCCCCACAGGGTACTGGTGTTAGGTTACAGAAGGGAAAGTGGAGGGAGGGAGAGGGGAGGGGAGGGGGAAGAAAGGAAAGGAAAAGAAAAGGAAGGAATGGAAGGGAAAAAGGAAAAGACGAGCATGGAATGGAGTGAAAAGGGGGAGTAGGAGGGTGTTGGGGACTGGAGAGGGGAGCGAAGAGAAGACAAAAAGAAAGAAGAAGGGGGGAGGCGAGTGTGGGCGGGAGCAGGTGGGGGAGGGAGGGAGGTGTAATGGCGGGAGAAGAAGGGGGAGAGAGGGGCGAGGGGGGCGAGGGTGAGCTCCCAATGTTATGAGTTCTGATAAAATCTCGACTGACGAGGGATTATTAATGTCACAGCGGGGAAAGGGAGAAGGGATGGAGGAAGGAAGGGATCGAGAGAAAGCGGGATGAATAGAAGGGGAGGGGAGGGGAGGGGGAAGGGGAGAGAAAAGGGATGATGGCGGATAGGAAAAGAGTCCCTTTGGAGGGGATCGTATTGACAGGCGCTAGCACATCGGATAGGACTCGCGGGGATTCCCTGCACCTGGAAGGAGCTTTTGGGGTTGGGTGGTCGGCGCGGCGGTGCCACGCCTGGTGATGGTAGAGGAGGAGGAGAAAGAGGAAGAG
>NC_091562.1:28209612-28224612 GCF_042767895.1 Penaeus vannamei
GGGGGGATTGACGTGTACGCTTGCCGGGGGTTCCGACAGGTGGTTCAGAGAGATGATTATGTGAAGCGCCTTTGGGATTGGGGATTGGGCTGGGGCGATTCGAGTGTCGGCCTTGTTGGGTTGATGTGGATTGGGGAGATGGGGTTCGCCCCCCTTCCCTTTCTCCTCCTCCATTTTCTTTCCTTTTCTTCCTCCTACTTTCCATCTCCTTCCCTATGTATTTTTTTCTCACCCTTTCTCTTATTTTTCCCTCCCCCTTTCTTATGCCTACTTTCATTTCCCCATTCCTACTGCTCCTCCTTCTCTACCTCCTCCTCTCCCCCTTCTCCCCCCCTCTTCCTCCACCTCCTCCTTCTCCTTCCCCCCCCTCCTCAGTCTCACTCAGTCCTACTTCCACCCTGGCCGTTGTGGGGACGCTGAGGACAGAGCCTGTTGCACGCCGCGAGAAACCTGACGGCGGCTGGCCCTTCCCACGCTGCGAGGGCCGGGATCACGTTGCAGGCCTTCCCTCCCTCTTTCCCTCCTTCCCTCTTCTCGCCCTCTCACCATCCCCTTTTCCTCTCCTATACATCTCCCTCGTCCCCTCCTTCCTTCTCGTCGCCTACCCTCCTCCTCTCATTTGCGCCTTCCTTTTTTCCCCTCCTTCCTTCTTATCGCCCTTTCGCCATCCCTCCTCCCCTTCCATACGCCTTCCTTCCTTTTCCTCCTTCCTTATCGCCCTTCCACCTTCCCTTCTCCTCTCCTTCTACGCCTTCCTCTTTCCTTCTACTCTTCGTCTCATTGCCATTAGTCCCCCCTTTGCCTTTAGTCCCTCCTTTCCTTATTTTTTCTTTCTTTTTTCTCTCTATTACTTCCTCCTTTCGTCTTCCTCTGGGACAGCCAATAAGAAGTTCATGTCTACAGTTTCTTTATTTCGTCAAGCGTTATTATTTTGGTTTTGTGTTTTGTGTGAGTATGATAGTGAGTGTGAGTGTGAGTGACTGTGAGAGTGAACGTGAGTGTGTGTGTATGAGTGAGAGGGAGAGTCAGTGAGTCAGTGAGCTCGCGTTTGCTTCCTCGGCTGTATGTCTAATGTGCCATGTTTCTCGTCTTTGTTATTTCGGTGATGAAATTATCTTTCCCAGAGAGAATCAACATAATACAATGGTCGAGCAAACCGCGTGTTCCAAGAACCGAGGAAGTGTTCACTTAAGAATTGAGAACCGCAGGATCTTGGTGTTAAAAGATCGCTGCCCATCCTTCGCCGCTTCTTTTTTCCTCAGGGTCAAGTGCATCAGGGTAAGATGTGTCACATTCGAAAATTTTGTCGTGGAAGGCGTCACGTAGCCGAGGGGGGAGGGGAAGGGGGGGGGGGTGGCACTCGACACCGGGCTAAAACACCGCAATTGTTGGCCATTTGCTTCTTGGCGGGCAGAGGAGGCGGCGGCTCAGGCGACAGGGACAGCTTGGGTCGTCTTCATTGGTCTTGTTGGAGATTTTTTTTTCTTTTTTTCTTGTACACGCTCACGCACATGCATGTATATTATCTCTATATACATACATACATACATACATATATGTATGTATGTAAATCATGTATGTATGTATGTATGTATGTAATGTATGTATGTAATGTATGTATGCACACACACACACACACACACACACACACACACACACACACACACACACACACACACACACACACACACACACATACACACACACACACACACACACACACACACACACACACACACACACACACACACACACACACACACACACACACACACACACACACACACACACACACACACACACATACACACACACACATACACACACACACACACACACACACACACACACACACACACACACACACACACACACACACACACACACACACACACATATATATATATATATATATATATATATATATATATATATATATATATATATACACATATACATATACATATATTGGATGGTGTCCTTAAGGGAACTTTGATGATAATATGTGCACGGACAGCTCACTGCTCGGCACGTGTCCATTCTGCACATTATGTAATGCAAGTGTTTTCTCCCCCTTTGCATCTTGTTTTTATAGGCGCCCTTGTGGTCAGCAGCCATGTGACGTCATTCGTGCCTTGGTCAATCACCGCCGGGAGCTGCGTGGGGTGCTCGTCAGATTCCTGCTTTGACTGCTATTTCCTGTCGTTCGCTTATCTAATGCGGGGATGGGGGTTTAGGGGGGATGTTTGCGTTTTATGCGCCTATGATGCGGCAGTGAACATAGGATGGTGTTTTATCTCTCTCTCTCTCTCTCTCTCTCTCTCTCTCTCTCTCTCTCTCTCTCTCTCTCTCTCTCTCTCTCTCGCTCGCTCGCTCGCTCGCTCGCTCGCTCGCTCTCTCTCTCTCTCCCTCTCTCTCTCTCTCTCTCTCACGCTCTCTCTCTCTCTCTCTCTCTCTCTCGCTCTCTCTCTCTCTCTCTCTCTCTCTCTCTCTCTCTATATATATATATATATATATATATATATATATATATATATATATGTATATATATATCGTGTGTGTGTGTGTGTATACGTATGTGCGTGCTCGTGTGCGTGTGTGTATGAATGTATATATCTATATGTATGTATGCATATATGCATGTAAGTGTGTCGTCCTCCTTTCCTTCAAGATCAGGCCTGTCTTTGAGCGGCGCGAAACCCTGTAAGGCTGTTCAAATCGGGAGCTGATGTTTGTTTGTGCACGTGTGCGGGTGCACACAGCTGACCGGCTATATTTAGTCCTCCCGTGAATAGATTTGATAGGGCGGCTTTGCATCGGTGTATGTGTGTGTGTCTGCGTCTGTGTATGTCTGTGCTTGTATGTATACGTGTATTTATGTATGCATGCGTGTTTATATGTATGTATACATGTATTTATGTATTTATGTATGCATGCGTGTTTATATGTATGTATGCATGTACCTATGTATTTATGTGTCTTTATGTATTGATGCGTGTATATATGCATTTATACATGTATCTATGTATGTATGTATGCTTGTATTTATGTATGCATGCGTGTATATATACATGTATGCGTGTGTCTATGTATGTACGTGTCGATTTATGTATGCAGGCGTGTATCTATGTATGTATGCGTGTATTTATGAATGGATGGATGATCACAGTGGTCGTACTGGGAGGAGGGAGTTGTATACGTGAGCTTCTGTTGTTGCGTTCGAGATCGTCCTAAGTGTGTGCAGCCGCACTTAAGCACACTTAGGTAGCGCAGATAATGATCATCTGTTCCCTTGGCAGCTCCACCTGGCCGGTTATCGAAGCTGAAGACCTTGTTTATTACCTGTGCCTGTTTGAGACCTTCACCCCCCGCCCCCCGGACCGCATTCTCTCTACCCCCCCCCCCCTTCCCCTTCACCGCAGAATTTAGCATGCGAGCTAATTATCATACTGAAATTATACCATGTAGTTGTATGCTTTCTATCACGTACGCACCTTCCCATATGCATTCAGAGACATTATAGCGGTAGTACTCACGTGCATGGGAAGAAACGCATATAGTATATTTATACATGTCATAAATGTTTATACATGCACACAAACAAAACAACACACTCTTATACTCACACTTTCACGTTCAGACTTCCGCAAACACACACACATACACACACACGCACACACACGCAGCCTCTCTGGCGTGCACATGGACGCTTCACCCTCCCCATCTTCCCCTGAGGGCTGGGCGGCGGCGTTGCCCGCACCCATGCGCCCTCTCTTCCCTCCTCCTCACTCCCTCCCCCCCTCCTTCTCTTCCTCCTCCCTCTTTCGCCTCTCTTCCTCTATTTCCCCTTTTCTTCTCTCTCTGCCCTCTTTCATCCGACCCTCCGACCCTCCTCCCTCCTTCCCGTTCGCTCTACCCGCCTTCTTTCCTTTTCCCTCTTTCCTCCATACCCTTCTGTCCACTCCTCCCCCCCCCCCCCACACACACACACCGAAGAGGCTGCCGTACTGTTCGCAACGGGAGGCGCGCGATGCGTCGTGGGCGTTTGGGTGGTTCGCGGGCGTCGAGGGGGGACTCCTTTATGTTACGACGGGTAGAAGGTCATCTTCATTCCATCGCATGATTGGTGGTAATGATTGGGTGGCCTTTGTTTACATTCCGTCGGGATGGGATGGGGTGGTTCGCGGGTGTTGTTGATTGGTGCTTAATGCCTCTCCTCTCTCTCTCCGTTTCTCCTTCAGGTCTCTTTCTCGGCATGGCCTTCTCTCTCTCTCTCTTTTTCTTTCTGATCGCTGTTCATCTTCCTCTTCCTCTCTTTTCCTCTTCTCTCCTCTCCTCTTTCTCTTTTTATATTTATTTGCTTTCCTTTTTTCTTTATCATTCTTCTTCTTGTCTGATTCCTCTTTCTTTTCCTCTCCAGCCTTCTGATCTCTCTCTCTTAAATCCTCCCATCTCTCATTCTCTTCCTCCTCTCTCTTCCTCGCCCTCTCCTCTCTCCTCTCCCTCAAGTCCCGAGGCACGCCCACGGGGAAAGAAGGCCGGTCAGTGCTCCCGCAGCCGCCCCACGAATTGTTGTTATTATTAGAGAAAGTCCAGCTGACCCGCCCACCCCTACCCCTACCCCTGCCCCTACTCCTAGTCATACTCATACTCCTAACCTTTCACCCTTCACCCTTCCCCTGCCCCTCCGCATTCTCATTTTCCCCCTTCTTCATCTTCTTCTTCTTCTTCTCCTTCTTCTCCTTCTCCTTCTCCTTCTCCTTCTCCTTCTCCTTCTCCTTCTCCTTCTCCTTCTTCTCCTTCTCCTTCTCCTTCTCCTTCTCCTTCTCCTTCTCCTCCTCCTCCTCCTCCTCCTCCTTCTTCTTCTTCTTCTTCTTCTTCTTCTTCTTCTTCTTCTTCTTCTTCTTCTTCTTCTTCTTCTTCTTCTTCTTCTTCTTCTTCTTCTTCTTCTTCTTCTTCTTCTTCTTCTTCTTCTCCTCCTCCTTCTTCTTTTTCTGTCTCTCCTCCTCCTCTTCCTCCTCCTCTTCTTCTTCCTCCCCCGTCTTCCACCCTCTTTCTTCTTCTTTCCATTACCTTCGGCTTCGGGCGTGGGTCGTCGTGGGCGGTTGAGGGTCTAGGTCTGGGCGTGGGAAAAGCTAAGGGGGTGGGGGAGGGGGGTGGGATAGGGGTGGGCAAGAGGAGTGGGCCGTGACTTTGCAAGAATGGATGATTTCGTGAGGTTGACATTAATGCGATGACGGACTGGTGAAAGGTGGGTTGGGGGGGTTGGGAGAGGGGGGTGGAGGAGATGAGTGACGATGTTAATTATGGATTATGCTGGAGGATGGGGGGGGGCAGTAGGGAGGGAGAGAGGGAGGTGGGGAGAGGGGGGAGGGGGGAGGGAGAGGGGATAAGGGGAAGAGAGAGAGGGTGTTGACACGGATTATTGTGTGACGAGGCCTCGCGCAGAGCAAGCTCATTTGTCCGACCTCTAGACCCTGTCTCCACCCCTCCCCTTCTTCTCTTCCTTCCCCTCTCCTCTTTTCTCTCCCTTCCCCTCTTCTCTTTCGCACCCCTCCTCATCCTTCACTCCTTTTAATTTTCCTTCTCGTCATCCCTCCTCCCCGGGCCGCATCCCCCTCCTCATCCTCCTTTCCTCGTTGACCTCGCTGGGGGGGGGGAGATGAAACTCCGTCATTCCCCCGCCCCCCTTTATACTCTCACCTCTGACCTTCATGACACTCCCTCCTCCTCCTCCCTACTCCCACTCCTCCTCCTCCTCCTCCATCCCTCTCCTCCTCCTCCTCCTTCCTTCTCCTCGTCCTCCTCCTCTTCCTTCCCTCTCCTCCTCTTTCCCTCTCCTCCTCCTCCTCCCTACCCCTTTCCTCCTACTCCCACTCCTCCCCCCCTCCTCCTCCGCCTTCCCCACTCTCCCACTCTTTCTCTCGGCTTCTTTCTGTTTTCGTCTTTCATCTCTTCCCCATCTCTTTCAATTCATTACTCTTGTTCTGCCATCTCTCCTCTCTCTTCCCCCTTCGGATGAGGAGGGAGAGGAGAAGGAGACAGAGAAGAAACAGGAAGAGGGAGAAGGAGAAGAAGCATCCTGGACAAACGAGGAAGGAACGGAGGCAAGGATAAAAGCAAGGAGGGGGGGTTAACAAGCTTATGTTCTGGAAGCCTTGTGATAGGCAGGGAATGGGATAGAGTAACGGGCCCGGGAGGGAGGGGAGAGGGAGGGGGAGGGGAGTGATTCGCGGAGGGGGATTGGGTTGGGTGAGGGGGTTGGGGATGAGTGAGGGGGGATGTCCGGCCTCCCCACTAAGCTGCGTCCCCTTCTGGGCGATCCGCGAGGGCAAGAGTCTCGGCGAGGGGAACGAGGGGACTCGCTTGATTGAGGCTCCGCTCTTGCTCTCTCGGGCCGGTTGGTCGTCGTTGGCCTTGCTCTTCTGCGCCTTCCCTTTCTTAGGCTCCCTCTCGCTTTCTCTTTCTCCGTCTCTTTTTCTATCTCTCTGTATCTCATTCTTTCTTTCCCGTTCTCTCTGTCTTTCTCCGTTCTCCCTTCCCCTTATTCCTCTCTTCCTTCCTCCCTCTCTTCCCCTTATTCCTCTCTTCCTCCCTCCCTCCCTTCCCATTATTCTTCTCTCCCTCACCTCCCTCCCCCCTCCTTCCCCCTTTCCCTCCTTCCTTTTCCTCCCTTCTTCCCTTTCCCTCTCCTCTCTTCTTCTCTCTTTCGCCCTTGCTCTCTCCGAAAGACAGAGCCATCAAAGACGAAAGACAAAATGACGGATGCGCACCACGAAGCAATCGCCCCCCCCCCCCTTGATCTCATTAGAATGCGGAGAGCGGAGCGGTGATAAGTGCGGTCGTAATTACCTCGTTGGTGTCGCTTTGGGTTTGGGCAGCGGCTTCGAGGGTGACGTCACTCTCTCGGTTTCGTCGCCCCTCCCCCTTCCACCCCTCCCCCTCCCCCACCTTGCGTCGACGCCCCGAGCGGTTCTTGCGAGTTTTCGTTATTGACTTCGTTTGGTCGGTGATCACAATGTGTGTGTGTGTGTTTGTTCGTGTGTGTCAGTCCGTGTTTGTCTGTGTGTTTGTCTGAGTTTGTCTGTGTGCGTGTGCGTGTGCGTGTGCGTGTGCGTGTGCGTGTGCGTGTGCGTGTGCGTGTGCGTGTGTGTGTGTGTGTGTGTGTGTGTGTGTGTGTGTGTGTGTGTGTGTGTGTGTTGTGTGTGTTGTGTGTGTTGTGATTGCACTCAAAGAGTGTTTTCGGGATTTGAGCCTGTGTCTTTTATTTATTCTCCATTTATTCATATTTCTCAGAAAATAATTTGGCGTAGTTCAGTTGGCCGGCTGGGCGATTCTGTGGGCCCTGGCTACTAAGGATGCCGATTTCCTTTTTTGTCTGTATCCTCGCGCTATAGTGGCGTTTTTACAGTTCGTTTTATTGTTAGCGTTGACTGGGGCATTCTGTCGGAATCTCTTCATCTTTGTCCCTATCATTCTCTTTGCTTTCATTTCTTCCTTGCACCCCACCCCCTTCTCCACCTCCATCACCACCACCACCTCCTCCTCCATCTTCTTCTCCTCCTCCTCCTCCTCCTCCTCCTGGACTATTTCCCCTTCCCCCATTTTCGTCTCGTGAGCAGGAGCGAGAGTCCCTCCCCCCCCATTCCTCGCCATCTCCATCTGGTTCCAACCCGCCCCGCTCTGGCCGCCGCCGGGTTGCCCACGAAAACCGGGTTTATTTTTAGACCTTTCTTGCCCTTCGGTGGGTGTGGGACCTTTGAATGGTCTTCTGAGAGAGATTGATTATTTTTTTCCTTTTTTATTACTCTTTTTCCGTTCGCTGTGGGTCTAAAAGTCACCCGTTGTAGTCGATTGCGTGGGTTGTTGGGGATGGGTTAGGGGGATGCGGACCCAGGGGAAGGGGAGAGGGGAACAGGGAGATAGGAGAGGGGACGGGAATGGGGAGAAATGAGAAAGGACGGGAGAGAGGGGAGAGGGGACGGGAGAGAGGGGAGAGGAGACCGGTGAGAAAGACAGGGGACGGGAGGAGGATTGGCCATGCCCCTCGTTGAGCTTAATGCGCCCTTCGTGCTTCTCAAAGGCTAGGATTCTGTAGCCGTGAAGACGCCGCTGCTGGCGACGACGGCTGCTTTTGAGATTCGTTGTGTTTGGTGTCGCTTGTAGTTTCTTTGTTGCTGCAGGCGTTGCAAGGTTGAACTGGTGTTGTTGATGCTTCCTTACCTCGCTGGAGTGTTGAGGATTTTGTTTACCATCGGTTTTTGTGGAAGGGTATTTCCTTGCCTTGTCACCTCTCTCTCTCTCTCTCTCTCTCTCTCTCTCTCTCTCTCTCTCTCTCTCTCTCTCTCTCTCTCTCTCTCTCTCTCTCTCTCTCTCTCTCTCTCTCCCTCCCTCTCTCTCTCTCTCTCTCTCTCCCTCCCTCCCTCCCTCCCTCTCCCTCCCTCCCTCCCTCCCTCCCTCTCCCCCTCCCTCCCTCTCTCTCCTCCCTCCCTCCCTCCCTCCCTCTCTCCCTCCCTCCCTCCCTCTCTCCCTCCCTCCCTCCTCCCTCCCTCCCTCTATCTCTCTCCCTCCCTCTCCCTCTCTCTCCCTCTCTCTCTCCCTCTCCCCCCCCCCCCCGCCCTTTTACGCTTCCCCGTCGCCCCTTTGTCGCGGCTTCGTAGAAACTTAGATAATCAGATAGAACAAGTTATTTGAGGGGGATGCTCCAGCTGCTGGAAATGTTGGTCACACGCCCTCCGTCCTGTGGGGGGGGGGGTAATGGGGCAGGAGTTGTAGTGAGAGGTGGGAGGGGGGAGAGGCGAGGGAAGGGTGAGAGGGGCGGCCGGGAAGGAAGAGGGGAAGGAATGAGGGGTTGAGGGGGGTAGGGGCGTCAGGGTGAGAGGGTGAGAGGGGAAGGGTCCTGGGGGCGTGGGGGTGAGAGGGGAAAGGGCGAGGCAGTGTGAGGGGAAGGGACACGGGGGCGGTGGTGAGTTGGTCTCAGTGATTTAGCGAAGCGTTGTTGTCACGAAGGATGTGGATTGAGCGTTCAGCGAATGCATTGCTCCGGCACGCGCGCGCGCGGCACTCGGGCTCTTGGGGCCTTATTTGATCGGGAGGCTATCAGCGGGGCGGTTTTAATCGTCCAATTTTCCGTGTGGACATTTCTCGGAGGGGAGGGGGAGGGGGAGGGAGGAGGTAAGTTGGAAGTTGGGGAGAACTTTTTCTTTCTGTCTTTTTCTCTCACTGTGAGGGGGAGATAATGGCGGAAGGGGGAGAACGACAGGGAGGACGTCAGAGAAACAAGACGGGAAGAGAGGGAAAGGAAGACTAGGAGAGCTACAGATCAGCTGACACCTACGCGGACAAAGCGAGCCTTTGGTGACTCCGGGAGAAGGCGAGTGCGAGGGGCGATGAGGCCCGAGAATGATCTGTCTCGCGTGATCAGCTGTTGCGCGCGCGCGGGCCAGCTGAGCGGTCTGGGACCTCTTATAAGGCGGGCCATTTTGTCTAGAACAGCCACGTCCGCAGACGCCAATTGCCCACCGCTTATCTTGTCAGGCTGCCTGCTTGCCTGCCCTGCCGCTTGTTATCTAGCTGGCCTGGTTGCTTGCCTGCGTGCCTGTCTGCCTAGCCGTCCTCTCGCTGACCTGTCTGCCTCTCGTGTGTCTGCGAGTCTGGCAGCGGCGGCGAGAGAGCGAGCGTTACTGCGTAGACTCAATTATCTTTTTGCTATGGTTCTCGGAAGGTGAAATTCGGAAATGACTCGTGCAGTCTCATTGGCCGCGGGGAAGGCCGAGGGGGAGGGGAGATGGTGGGGAGGAGTAGGGGGAGGGGGCGTAAGAGGAAGGGGGTGGACTGTAGAGAAATAAACAGAGGGAAGAGAAAAAACGAGAGGAGAAGGGAGAGGGAGTGGTAGCGAGAGGGGAATAGGAGCAGAAGTAGGAGGAGCGGGGGGAGGAGGAGGAGGAGTAGGAGGCAACGTTCAAGGACAAAAACAATGAGCGCGCGAGGGCAACAGCGGCCAAGCGATGCTACAGCTGCAGCGCAAATTGCACGCTGTCCACACTCGGCGCAGCGAACTTAGGTTTAATCTGGTCTGGCTCGACGCTCACCTCGCCGCCCGGTGGAGGCTGGTCGCCGCGACATCCGCTAATGACTCTCTCTCTCTCTCTCTCTCTCTCTCTCTCTCTCTCTCTCTCTCTCTCTCTCTCTCTCTCTCTCTCTCTCTCTCTCTCTCTCTCTCTCTCTCTCTCTCTCTCTTTCTCTCTCTCTCTCTCCCTCTCCTTCTCTCTCCCTCTCCTTCTCTCTCCCTCTCCTTCTCTCTCTCTCTCCCTCTCTCTCTCTCTCTCTCTCTCTCTCTCTCTCTCTCTCTCTCTCTCTCTCTCTCTCTCTCTCTCTCTCTCTCTCTCTCTCTCTCTCTCTCTCTCTCTCTCTC
This sequence comes from Penaeus vannamei, assembly GCF_042767895.1. Lineage (NCBI taxonomy): Eukaryota > Metazoa > Arthropoda > Malacostraca > Decapoda > Penaeidae > Penaeus > Penaeus vannamei. The sequence continues at coordinate 28,220,027 of NC_091562.1, forward strand.
TCACTCTCCTCTCCTCTCTCCTCTCCCTCTCCCTCTCCCTCTCCCTCTCCCTCTCCTCTCTCTCCCTCTCCCTCTCCCTCTCCCTCTCCCTCTCCCTCTCCCTTTCCCTCTCCCTCTCTCTCTCTCTCTCTCTCTCTCTCTCTCTCTCTCTCTCTCTCTCTCTCTCTCTCTCTCTCTCTCCCTCCCTCTCCCTCTCCCTCTCCCTCTCCCTCTCCCTCTCCCTCTCCCTCTCCCTCTCTCTCTCTCTCTCTCTCTCTCTCTCTCTCTCTCTCTCTCTCTTTGTGTATGTGTGTGTGTTTGTATGTCTCTGCGTGTGTGTATGTGTCCGTATGAGTGTCTTGTCTGTCTGCCTTGATGTGTGAAGCAAACAAATAGGCGATGACAGTTTCGCACAAGTCACGCACCGAAAGCCTCGCCAACGCACGCGAGATCCTCCATTTTCCAGCGCAGTCGAGGACGACTGTGATTGCGGGGTAGTTGCGCGCGGGTACTGGGCGTGATCCTCGGTATTTGGGGAGGGCGGTTCTTATTTTCTCTCTCTCTCTCTCTCTCTCTCTCTCTCTCTCTCTCTCTCTCTCTCTCTCTCTCTCTCTCTCTCTCTCTCTCTCTCTCTCTCTCGCTCGCTCTCGCTCTCGCTCTCGCTCTCGCTCTCGCTCTCTCTCTCTCACTCTCACTCTCTCTCTCTCTCTCTCTCTCTCTCTCTCTCTCTCTCTCTCTCCTCTCTCTCCCTCTCTCGCCCTTCCTCTTCTCTTCCTCTTCTCTTCCCTCTCATCTCATCTCATTTTATCTCGTCTCGTCTCCTATCATTTCTTTTCCTTTCCTCTTCCCTCTCTCCCCTTTTTCTTCTCTATTATCATCCTCTCCCCTTTTTGTGTCCTCTATTCATACGTCTTTAAACAAGCGTCTATTGATTTGTGCATACATACATGTATACATTCAGACGGAGCACACAGACCCACATGCATATACATACATGTATAGCCACATTTATATATTCTCACCAGCGGTTACTTTTAGTTTTAATCGCCATTTGAAATGAGAAAGCATGTAAATACGAAAATATATATATATTTTTTTGTAACTCATTGTTTCTTTTTTCTGTTGCAGGTAAGCCCCTTTGCAACGTGTCCTGCGCCGGTCGCTCGCGGGCACGTAAGTATGTCGAGTGACGTCATCATGCCTGACACGGCGTCGATTTGGACACGACATTAATCCGGGATGATGGTACTTAAGAAAGAGAAGAAAAAAAGGAAAAAAACGAGAGATAAGAAGGGAAAACGAGAGATCAGAGAGGAATATCGTTTTCAGACAGATTCCGCGTTTGTGGACGGTCAGCGCGGGCCGTTAAGTGGCGGTTCGCTCTAAGAGGCGTGGTCGCCGATATCAGCGCTCTAATCCCCTTCATAACACGGGCGGGCGGGAGGGCGGCCGCCGTGGCCAATCGACGCCGCCGCCTCCTCGTCTGCTTCCTATTCTTACTCTTATTCATACTCGTATTCTTACTTTTATGCCTATTCTTATTCTTGTTCTCATTCTCGTCCTTCTTCTTCGCGGGCTGACTTCACTAAAATGATATGGAATTTATATTTATTATATGTTTGGCATGTTTTCTGTGTTGGTTATAAAGCACCACCTCAGTCTTTTTAATATTTTATTCTTATTGATATATCGAAGGGACAGATTGAGAGAAGAGGGAGGAGGAGAAGGAGGATGGAGGATGGAGGAGGGAAGAGGGGCGAGGGAAGGCATAAGATCAGAATGTTTCAGAATGGAATTTCCAGGCAGTAGACGCTCTCCCTCTCTCTCTCTCTCTCTCCCTCCCTCTCTCTTCCCTCCTTCAAGTGCGTTGCGTGGTTCGCACTTGTAATTGCGTGAGTCACGGTGTTTACATCACGCCCCTGCCACCGGGCGAGTGATGGTTTGGGAAGAGAGAGAGAGGTATAAGTGGATCGCATGCCAGGTTTAATTGAAGCGAGAGAGAGAGGAAGGGAAAGAGACAAAGACACAGACAAACAGAGAGGGAGACAGAGAGAGAGGCAGAAACAGATAAGACAGAGTCACAGTCAGAGTCAGAGGCAAACATACAGTGTCTGAGTGTAGGGGGTCGCTCGTACAAGCAAGCGCTTGATGAAGCAGATGTTTTTTTTGGCATGTGGAGTGGGTGGGGGAGAGGGAGGAGTACTGCTTATGATTAATATTTTCCTCGTGATGCCTGCCAAGTGTGGCGGAAGGAGGGAAGGGGAGGAGGGAGGGGGGGGGGAGTAGTTGCAAGACGTGCAGGGCGACGCGACGGCTGCAAAGGAGGAGCCGGGACATGGTGTGTATCTCCGGTCGACAGAGAGAGGGAGAGAGACAGGGAGACAGTGCTCGTGTCACGCCTCGTTGAACGTCCTCCCGTATCCCCCCACCCCTACAGTACACCTCCCCCTCCCTTCCAGAGGCGCAAAAGCCCTACAGCTACTGCTGGCGCTACTACTGCTACTACAGGCACTATTCTTGTCGTGGACGCCGTGTGCATGACGCCCCCGTTGCATGTCGAGACTGAGGGAGGCCGATGGCGTGAAGACGGCCACCGCACGGAGGGATAAGAAAATTAATGGCTGAGGAAGGACGGGCAAAGGGATAAGGAGATAGAGAAAGAGAAGGAAAGGGAAGAGAGAGAGACGATGGTAGGAATAGGAAGAAAGGGACACGGAGAGGGAGCAGGAGAAATAGCAAAGGGGGAGGGAAGAGAGAAGGGAGAAGGGGAGGGGGAAGGGAAGAAGGAAGGGCAGGACGAAGGTCGCAAAGGCCTTTGGAAATAAGCAAAGTATCGCCGTGACGGACCTCCTCCAGCGCCCGAAGGCAGGAAGGATCTCGCCGAAGGGAAAGGAATAAATTAATAAATGAATAGCGAGGCAACGAACCCCGCGAAGAGCGATCGGCGCATCACGTTTAAAAATACATAGGAGGGGGAGAAGCCACAAGAGGTAGATAGCGCGGATCCTACGTGAGCCGGCTTATCGGAGGGCGTCGAGGATCCTCTCTCTCTCCCTCGAACACTCAGTCACGTGGGTACTATCGGACGCTGCCATCTGGGATCCTGGGGGGGGGGGGATGTGTGGAGAGAGGGACGGAGATAGGGGAGGTTTTATAGCTGTTGTTTTCTGTTATTTGGGGTTAATGTCTTGTCATCCTCGTTTTCTTTCTTTCTTTCTTTCTTTTCCGCGTCCACGTTTAGGGTTTTTCTCCTCGCAATCTTGTCTTGTCTTTCTCTGCTTCCTCTCTTACGCTCTCATTCTTCCCTACGCCCTTCTCTTCTCTTTTCTTCCTGCTGAAGGCCTATTTCCGTATTTGTAGCCTGTAGGGAACACTGGGTCGAAAACCTCCTTCTCATTCCTCATCCTCTTTCCGTTTACACCTTCATTCCTCCCATTTCCCCTCCTGTCCTTCATTTTATTCGCTTTCCCTCCTCTCCCCCCCCCCCCATTCTCCCTCTCCCACTCCCTTTCTCTTCTCTCTCTCTTTGCCCCTCCCGTCATTTACATCCTTCCACTCCCGTCTCCCCTTCATTCTGCCTCCTTCATCCCCATCCACCCTTTCGTCTCTCCCCCTCGCAGGTATTGTCATGCACGAGGCTTCATTCCCCCCCTCCCCCCTCTCCCCCACCACCACCCTAGTCCTGTCCACAAGCTTATCTTCATGCTGCAGCGTACGTACGGACGTGCCCGCCATCACGTACCTGTGTGATGATGAAGGCACACAGATATGAATGCTTCTACACACACACACACACACACACACACAAACACGCTATAAATACGCACGCGCAAACACGCACACATTCACACACACTTTTATCACATACATTCACTTTCACATTCTCACTCACACACGCTCACACTCACACACGCTCACACTCACACACGCTCACACTCACACACTCACACGCTCACACTCACACACTCACATACACTCACACTCACATTCACACTCACATTCACACTCACAGACAGAGCGAGGATAGGTGAGCATCGTGTAGCTAAGAGATACTGCACAAGTAGTCCCTCACTACTCCCTCCCCCACCTCTTTTTCTTCTTACTCCTCTTTCTCCTCCTCCTCCTCCTCCTCCTCCTCCCTCTCCTCCCCCTCCTCCTCCTCCTCCTCCTCCTCCTCCTCCTCCTCCTCCTCCTCCCCATCTCTCCTCCCTTTCTCCCTTATTCCCCTTCTCCCCTTCTCTTCTAATCTTCTCCTCCCCCTCCCCCTTCGCCTCCCTCATTCCCTCCCATTCCTCAAGATAGCTACGTGGAGGGTAGGGAGCGGGAGAGGGAGGATGAGAGAGGTGGAGGTAAGGATGGGGGTGGTAGTTGGGGGTTGCGGGTGCACGCGATCTACAACACAAGTGACTTCTCCTCCCTCCCTCCCTCTCCCCTCCTCCCCCCTTCCCCCCTCTGGTTGGTCTGGTTACACTCTGGAGGGAAATGTATTGGTGCGTGTCTGTCCTGTCTTTTTTTCTTTATTTTTTTATATTTCTATTTTTTCAAGAGAATGTGATTGCTGAAACTGCTTTTGATTTGCCCTCATGCAATTGGAATGTTGAATGCTT